>NC_089912.1:26228796-26386296 GCF_040182565.1 Anser cygnoides
ACTAACCCACAGCTAGGATTCCTGCATTTCATGTGAGAGTGTGAGGTAACTACCTTTAAGGATTCGATTTCTAATGGCTGTGCATGTTCTCTGCAAAACCCTTGCAAGTTAAGTTAAAAGTAGCACTACCATATGCATTGTTAACTGAAGGTCATACTAACTCTCACTTTCTAAATGCCAAGACTGAAGTTTTTTTTTCTTTTTTTTTCTTTTTTCTTCTGTTGCAACAGTAACTAACAGCCATGAAAAGTCTTTAGAGTCACTGCTGAAAGGTAGTCAAAAACTTTCTTTAAAGCATACTAAGGTGTCTTTTTCTAGGAGCTGGTAGAAATTTAAAATCTGGCTCAGAACTTCAGCTGTGCCAATGGGCAGCAGCAAATCTGTCTGTAATTCAGCTTTGCAATTCAATACAATTGAACACATCAGACTGCAGGACACGGCATACCAATTGGAGAAGCCCACTTAGAGAAGCACTTTTGTGACTTCTCACACCCACCTTTTCCCAGAAGTACTTCTTCCTAGCTCTGCTACCATTAGCACTTTGTTTCCTTTTTCTTTTATTACCCAATTAGATATGTTTAGGAGTATCTGTGCTTACAGGTTTTCACTGTCCTTCTTTCTTGTTTTCCATTATTTTGTTCTTGGGATAATGAAATATTAAAGAAAAAGACAAATCATTTATATTATGTGGCTGTAAGAGAAAGTCAGCCTGTCTATGAAGTAAAAGAGCAAACCGATAAGGATGAGCTAAATAAAGAGTAGTATTTAATTCAGATGGTAACTCATGGTACACTTGTCAGCATTTACACAAGAGAATGTATACACCTGAATGATGACAAGTAAACATTTACATATTCTCAGATACACAGTAGACTGAAAGCTTTAATCCATTTCAGTTAGTAGGAGCTACTAAGAAAGTTTATTTTTATTTTTTTTCTGTCTTAATCAGTATACAGAAAACACATATTTCAAAATATTTTAAGCTAGAAAAGAAGCATTCAGTTCATTATAGGGCATTGTGTGCTAGTAGGATGCACCTCTCTGGGATGACTGACTTGGCATCCATGTTAGGAAATAAATAATAAAATAGAACAATGTGTTAAGTGAAAGCAAAATGGGAATTTGCATGTATCTCAAATCACCTTTCAATTAATTCTTCCAAAATTTCAATTGGTTAATTATAGAATCTTATTAAGAGAGACATATAAATGAAAAGCGAAATTTGGTAGTTTATTCAAAGTAAGTTATGTCTGCTGGAAAACAAAGTGAAGAAGTATACCAAATGCAGACCCTCATTAAACATTTTAGCCATGGCCAGATGTTGAAAATCAAGTGTTATTTGTCCTGTCTTAAGTTTTATCTATTTTACCATATATCACTTATTACAGAATTACAGAATGTATTTTATTTGAATATACTATTATTTGAATTCATATTGCCTAGCTTTCTTTCTAATAATAGATGGTCAAGACTGACAGAAATGGTGTTACTTTTAAAAAGTATGTATTTCTCTAAACTCTTTCCAAAATACGTGGTCCAAAATCTAACCCTTCATCTCCATGGCTCACAAGGTTCCTCTGCCAGTGCCACCACTCAGCAACACACTGCTCTTTAAGTTCCCAGCCAGGCTGACTTTTCTGTAGTGCATTGAGTGTTGGAGGGCTAAAGCACCTCCCATATGAAGGCTGAAAAAGCTGAGGTTATTTAGACTAGAGAAGACATGAGAAAGATTATAGGGGTCTTCCAGTACCTAAAGAGGGCTTACAGGAAAGCTGAGGAGGGACACTTTATCAGAGGGTATAGTGATAGGACAAGCACAAATGGTTTTAAAATAAAAAAAAAAAATGTAGGTTTAGGATGAAATCATTTAGTAAGGGGGTGAAGAGCTACTGAACCAGGTTTCCCAGAGAAGCTGTGGATGCCCATCCTTGGAATTGTTCAAGGTCAGCTTGGATGGAACTTTGAGCAACCTAGTCTAATGGGAGGTGTCCCTGCCCATGGCAAAGGGGGGTGGGGGGGCGGGGGGGGGGGGGGGGAGGGGGGGGCAGAATTACCTAATCTTGAAGGTCCCTTCCAATCCAAATCGTTCTGTGATTCTGTGAAATATCTCTGTATGATGTGCAGTCTTGTGCCCTTCCAAGATATAATGAAATATAGAGCTGAGAAATGAATGTGACATGCAAGGCTCAGATGCCAGCAGCATTTTGGCAACATGGTCAGAGAGCAGGAACTCAGTAAAAAGCATTCTGCCCTCAGAATCTGGCAAGGTTCCTGACCAAATCATGTCCCGCACAGGCTTTGCTCTAAGTGGAGCAAATTCACAGTAATTAAAGAAAGAATAATATATATGTCAGCCAAATGACTCAGACGTTTTTTCTCAGCTCCTCATTTACTACTCTTCTCCACAGAAAAGCAAGACCTTTATTTTACTGCTCCTGCAAAGTGGATACCTCCGATCATTTTTATTAACATGGGCATGTAGAGGATTCCCTGTTTGTTCTCAGACATCATATAGATGAGGAAGATCACTAGTAATCAGATGTCTGAACAAATCAGCTGATCTGTATTTGCTGCAATGTAGAAGCTACAGTCCCATTTGTAACAAATACAGACTACCTCAAGCAGCAGTAATAAAACCATCATACACAAAATAAGTGAATACTGTTGTCAGTTTTCAACATTCCTAGGGAATAAAAGAAAAGGTCAAGAATTGAAAAGGTTGGTGTTTTTTTTTTTTCTTTTTTTTTTTCAGTGCTTACAGCTAGTGTAACTATCAGGGTAGGTATCATTGTGCCTGGATGAACTGCAGTGTGAGGAATGAATCTTACTTCATTTGATCTAAACTATGGAATGTAACATTGCAAAACTCTGAAATAATTGTGGGTGTTAAGAATGGTAACAATAAGTTAGTTATCAAATTATGGCCATCAGTGAAACTTACGTAGTGTGGAATGAAAGAATTGCTGTGTAAATAAAATTATCAAGTTTTAGAACCTCGTATATTAAAGTCTCTCTGTTGCAGCATAAAGGATCTGATATTAGGTAAGCCCCATATAGTGTAATTGAATGTGCTCAAAGAAGAGCTGAAAATGTTGATAAAAAGGCTGCAGCGGGAATGAAGACTGAATGTGAAAACTTTCTGCAAAACTGAATTGTACCAAAGTATTTCAACTTAACGAAGGGGAGAAAAATTAAATTCAAAATAAGGATATATATTGAAAAACAAACTAAAGCAGTCTTGAAACACAAGAATACTTAGCAATCAAAAATTATATATTGTATTCTCTCAAGAGGGGAGAAACTCAATTAATGTTTATCCCTTAAAAAAAAAAGTCTAAAATCAAGTTTTCCTTCTTTTTGTATGAAAGAGCTTTTATGTAATTCTACAGAAGAAGATCTAATAAATACACTCTGCATGGATATTACAGAATATGCTGGTTGTTAAGCTACTGGAAAAAAAAATCTGAAAAATAAAAAATAAAGAAACAATTCCTGTGGATAAGTGTTTTCTGGACTATGGTACACTAGGATATTATGTTTGGCTATGGGTGCACAGACACAAAGAGAATTTGAGAAATCTGTGCAAGACAGTTTGTCCAAATATGTAAGCCTAAAAACTGTAAGTCTACAAATGGGAGAAGGGTCCCAGCAACTCATAGTTCTGCAGAGTGAAGGAGATAGGAGAGTATGGCCTTAAGTAAAATATAATTGTTGAAAAATTCAGAATTAGTTTTCAATTCATATGTTCCCAACTCTTTTTTTTTCTTTTTTTTTTCTTTCTTTCCAATCTATGTGACAATTGAGGAGAATTGACCTAGAGGATCAGTGGCCAATTAATAACAAAAGTAAGCTACAGTCCTTTAATCAGTTCTCAATACATGTGACAATACATGAATATTGTAGTTATCCAAACATGGTTTTAAAAACAAATGCATGTGCATGTTGGTTGATGTATATTAGGGAACTACTTAGTCCTCAGTACGTAGCAGCTGTTGCTCCTGTACTATGGTTGTCTGTGTACACAAGATCAGATATTTGCTGCAGCGTGACCTGCTAGCATTGGTATGTAGATACAGCATGTGGCTCTCTGTTAGAAGCAGCTCGGAAGAGGAGCTATCAGCTTCTCCACCAGCCTTGCCTCAGTGTAGCTGTAAGGAGGGCAATACTGTCCCACTGTACCCCTGAGCTCCATTCTTCTCATCACCTTTCTGCTTTGTTCATGTATATATATGCATAGGCAGGCAGCCGCCTGACCTTCAGCAAGGAACTAACGTTTGTGCCACATCCCCTAGAAAAGAACATAAAAAGACACTTTGAAATCTTCCAAGACAACAGGATTTTCTTCAAATTACTATGCTTTCATTAAAAAAAAAAAAGTTTTCTAATATTAAACTTTTTTTTTCCCCCCTGCATCCTTTTGTGTTGTAGTGCAACTTCCAAAAAAACTTTTTTCTTATGAAGCATGTATTTTATTGTCCTTATAAGTTCATAGCTCCTCAGGGCAACATTTTTGAAGAAGACAAAATGTCTGAGGCCAAGAAAAACACGAATGGAATTTCTGGAAGAAAAAATTACATCCAGAACTTTTGCAAATGGTAGGATTAAAGTGCCTGTGCTTTTCTAAAGGATCATTTAATTCAATTATGTAGTTTACTTGCTGTGTTTGCTGTATCACTGTTGCTCTTGAATCTCAGTTTATGTCCATTTGGGACAAGCTGAAGCATCCATTTTCTGTGTTCAGTGAACAATATGTTTCATAACATCAGTATATCAAATTTACTGATTCTTTCAAAACAAAGTCACAGAAATGTCTTACTTTGTACTGCTTTAATAATTACAAAACTTTTCAAAACGGACCATAAAAATATAAATTCTTAAGACTGTTCTTGCCCCAAGCCAATTTGCTACTGTATTATCACATTCGGACTTGATGTAGGTAATTGTGTGTGTGTGCCCCGATTTCTTGCAAATTTACACTCGCCAAGAACAAAGGCAACCTCTGCTGTCATACAAAGTACAAAGAGATACATTAAAACTAACAAAGCAGAAAGGGGTCTGAAATTGACGCAGTTTTAAAAATGACAGTTTAATGAAAGTGGTGTGAAAATAGTATCAGTCTGATGGAAAACATCTGTCCTCAACTATTCTTGAATGATGGAAGGTTGTGAGACACTTCAAGAATTTTTTACCAGTCTATGGTTATATCAACAGTAGGTCAGGCATGACCTGTCTCCTTTAATATCACAGCAGTGACAATCCATAACATAAAACCTTTCAGATGATCTATAGATCTTGGATTGTCCCTTTTGTGCTAAGGGAATCCTTCAGAGGTATTGTGTGTCATCATTCATGGATTTATAATTAAGTTGCAACTTGCATTGTTATTTTAAATAAAAGCCTGAGAGTGTGAAATAACTATTGTGAAATATGACATACTGTTGTAAGATTGTACAGGACATAGGAAAATGAGAGCCTTAATAAATGGCATTACATAAATATAGTACATTACCTCCCATTATATCTGAATCCATAAATACTAACTACAAGCTATGATGAAAGTGATTTGTCATTTTATTCTTACAGACTTTCACAGTTTGCTGATGTTTGTTTAATAGTTTCAGGCAATATTTCTTATAGATCACTTTTCTTTTCTATGTAGTACTTTATACAACATGTTGCCTTGTTGCCATGTTGCCTTTTTACAGCAGTATTACATATTTAAACTCTGTTCTCATTGTAACCCACAAACAACCTTGACTGACAACAGCAACAAGTTAGTCACTATTTTATATTCACTTTTTACATTACGATATCAACAGCATCTTACTACCAATGTACCTAAAATCATTTGCAATTCTAGCAGAGCCATTCATGCTGCTGTGGTCAAGGGTATGACACTTCTTCAAATTTAAAATTGTCTGATATAACTCAACAGTGCAAATTTGCTGCAGGCTGGTGGCACAGAGGTTTTCAGATTCCATTTTTTTTTTTTCTTCAAAATGTGAAACTAATTGGTCGCTTTTTTGTGTTCCAAGCTGGAAGGAAAAAATCAAGGAACAAGTCTGAAACAATTTGAAAGTGACTCAAGTAAGTAATGTTAGAAAATGAATCTGTGAAAGTGATTAGTCTCTGATTTATAAAAGAAATGCTGGAGAGAGGGTACTAATTAAATAAGAATAGACACTGGGGATACTTTCCTGGAAAACTGCTTGACTCTTAATGTCGATCAGGTAGTGTCACTTCGCTTATAAGCACACTTTACAGATTTTTGCATATACTTTTCTGTATTGGTTTCACTGGGCTTGGTGGTAATTGGAGCTGGCATCTAAATCTTAGCCCTGCCTCTGTGCTTTGCTGTCAGGATGCTTTCTCTGTTTTTGTTGTTGTTGCTGACGTTCTCCCTTTTTTTTTTTTTTTTAATTATTATTATTATTATTTTTCCCTCTCCTTCATGCTTACAGGTCTTTAGTGAACATACATCATGTAAGGACTGCTAGAAAGACCGCTACACCTTTTCCTTTTTTTTTTTTTCTCTCTTTTTTTTTTTTTTTTTTTCAGCATTTAAATGACCTAGGGACTCTACATTTGTGTTTGTGGTTGGCCACATCTATTTCCCTGTGAAGTATTGAGGATGAGCAAGCTTTTACAGCTACAAGCTACCTTCCAAGAAAGATTTTATTCCTCCACTTACACACAAAGGCCCCTTTTCAGCCGAAGCTTATTTTAGTTTATATGTTCTGTAGGATGGGAAGAATTCTGATGTGCCTTAGGAACTAGAAGGGTCCATATTACTGGTGTTAGGAGAGCCATTTTGCACTGTGGTAGCAGCTAATGGTTATCTACTATAGCTACTTTACACTAGTTGTTACACAAACATGGGGAAAAAAAAAATCTGTGCCCCACAAAGACATGAAATGAGAAGTCTGAGGGAAGTACAAGATAATACTTGCAGCATTTTGAGAAAAAAAATACATATATATATATATAAAATCATCCTTTCTTAAAAAAAAAAAAAAAAAAAAAGATGCAAAGATGCAATATTATTTTCATATCTCAAATCAAGATTATTTCCTAACTTTCAGGCTTATTGTACTGGGTGCAAGTGCCATAGCACTGGCAGTAGGCTGCTGGGCTCCTCTACGCGGAGAGGCTGGGCTGCCCTGTTCCAGACAGCCATGGCCCTGCTGTAGGGCACAGCTTGGTCCAGCAGACAAAATGGTGGCATCTCAAGGAAAAGGATTTAAGAAAAGGAAGAAAATGTCTGACAGTCAGAGAAGGAGGGGAAAACAGTGTGAGAAATGGCAGAGGGAGCAAGCAAGGCCAGAGGAGAAAAGATGCTCAGTGGTGACAGAGCAGACACCCCCTGAAAAGACTGTAGCCTGAGGTCCACTAAGGACCTGTTCAGGAGCAGAGGAAAAGCCTAAGAAGGAAGAAGTGGTAGAGACAAGCCACTGCATCTTGATTGCACTTCAGCAAGGCACTTCACCACTTGTTGCCTTTCTGAAGTGGGTGAATGCATGTGGAGGGAGAGTGTCTGTAGGAACAGGTATCTTGTCCAAGACTATTTTCAATGCAATGAGAAATAATAAGAAAGGGAGGAAGCCGTAAATGAGAACACACAGGGACACAAACCTGACCAATGAAAAATAAGGGTGGCAGTGATGGGAATCAAACCTGCTTATCCTCCCATGATAGGACATGGGATAGGGTGAGAAGGCTTGCTGCATCAAGGTTATCTGATCAGGGATCTGCTCTGTTGGGAAACTAAGGGGAAAAGGGAAGCCAAAACAAGAATATACTGAGACACAGATGTGACAAAAACAATCACAGAGATAATGACAAAAACAATGCTCCCAGTCACACTGGCTGATGGGCTATGGAGAAACTACAGGAGCCGTTTCCACAAAGATCAGCCCTGGCCTGGCACAGTTGGTACAGCTGTCAACCAGGGGCCTGCGCTGCGAGGGGTGCAGGGATGGGCAGAGCTCTGCAAATCCTTGGGGGACATGCAGGGGAAGGAGAGCAGTGAGGTGCAGAGTGGGGGCTGTCAGAAAGGGGGATAAAGGGGTGCTTTGTGTGTAAAATGGGGCCATCGGCATGCTTCTCTGGCAGAGCCCTGTGCCTGATCTATCTTAAAAAATCTTTTCTTACCCATCTTCTCCATGTTCTGTCTTGTTTGTCTGTGAGCAACAGGGATTCATTGCCAGCTCCTGTGGATCAGTGTGAGGGGATGGGTGTCAGAGTCTGGAGCCAAACCATGGTGGACAACCTGGATTGTGGTGCCAGTGACTAGAGCCCATGGGGTCTTGGCTACTATGGTATGTGTGTGAGGTCTGTAACCCCCAGCCCCTGGGATGGGAATGGTGTGTGTCCGCAGACCAGCTCTGGGGCCAGGATTATGTGCTGGTGGCTGGGTCAGGACAAGGGGTCACTGCTCCTGGGCCCAGTGCCAGCTCTGGGGACAGCACCTGCCTCTGCCCACTCTGGGGCATGCTTGGGGGTGCCTGTGTGTGTGCTGGCAAACTGTGAGCGGGCCCAGCCAGGAAGCCAAGGCATGGGGCCAGGCTGGGGCCTCAGGCAGCCAGGGAACCTGTGGTGAGGGCTGCAAGTGTGGGTACCGATGGATTGAGTGCATAGGCGCTGGTGTACGCAGCAAGCCCTGAGCGTGAGCAGCTGGCAAGTAGGGGCCTCACAGGTGGGCAAGAGGCCAGGGTGCGGGCAAGGGTGCTGGGAAGACAGAGGGGCTGTGCTGGGGCTGAGGGAGGCCGATGTGCATGTGCTAGTGCCCTGGGGACGTTGCCTGTGGGCCTGCACCAGGGCCTGCTGGCTCTGCTTGACCCAGGGCAGGAGGGGACAGGGACTGCTGCAGACAGTGCGTGGGCTGATGCCAGCTGTGGGATCAGCCATGCCAGCATCTTCTGTGTATGTGTATGTGTGTGTGTGTGTGTGCACGTTTGCTCTTTTCTGGTTTTGTATCCCAATATCTGAATTGGTACTTAAATATTAATATTAATTGGCAATAAATTTAGTTAAATTCTCCAAGTCAAATGTGTTCTGCTTATGCCCATAACTACTAGGTGATCTCCCGGTCTCTATTTTGACCAGGAAGTCTTGCTCTTCCATTCTCTCTATTCTTTCCCTCAACACCTGTTCTGCAGAGACTGGGGTAACAAACAGCTGTGTGAGTGTTTTTCTGCAATCTAACGCCAACCCACCACACTTACATTCAAATGTACTTATGGTTTTATGTGACCAGATAAATATATATACATATAAAACTGGATATTTTTGTAGACTCTTAGAAAGTTTAAATGTCACTGTATAACTATGTTATGAGTACTGGTCTGCTTGATCACTTTTGCCAACTCAAAAGTCCTCGTTCAAAGAAGCATAGGCTCCTCTTTTGAATAGACTGGTATTTTTTATATTCCCCCAGCCAAATGAAAATTTGTAAGATCCACTGAATGTTTCTGTAGCCATAAAATGCTGTCAGCTCAGCACTTCATTTTCAATCCCTGGTGAAAATACAAATGTTTACAATTTAGATGTGAGTTCAGGCTCCAGCATTAAAAAATCTGTGTGGAATCCTAGGGTCACTGAAATCAGTGATCAGGCTAACTGCAGAGGGGCAGCATTTCACGTGGGAAGCTGTACAAGATTTTTCTATTTGGTTCATGTAGTGTAATGAAAAAAACATTACGGAGTGTCTAAAGAAGATAGGTCTGAGTTTCAGTTCAGATACAGAAGGTTAGTTCAAGAGCCAGTGTTAATACTGATGATACTGGAGAGGCAGAACTTTCAAAATATTCAAGTGAAACTACTGTTTAAGCGTGGGGGGGGGGGGGGTGGAAGAAGAAAAAAAGCTTAAATAAACTAGAAGAGTTCTTTAAATGATTGCTGTAAAGCATACAGGAAAACTGACATACACGACTGAGGTGAACCGTAAGCATAATCATTATGATGAAGGATGAAAACACTTGCAGAGGAACAAAGAAACTTTCTCCAAAGATAGACATGAAGAAACAGAAAGAGAAAAGTGATTCTATAAGAGCTTTAAATTAGATTTGAAGGTGGTAAAGGATAAAAACAGGCTTGCCACTGATAAGCCATGGGACTGCACACTAAAATTTGACGGGCTGTCTGTTGGTGAGGTCCTTCAGTCTGATCTAGCAGGTGCTGGGAACACTGGAGCAGATTTGAAATGTTTCTACACCAGTACACACAGCATAAGGAATAAGCAAGAGGAGCTAGAATCCTTGGCTTAGTCCCAGAACTATTACATCATTGGCATAAGTGAAACTTTATGGGAAGAGTTCTGTGACTGCTGTGTTAGAGTGGAGAGTTACAGGCTTTTCAGAAGGGATAGACAGGGCCGGTGAGGCAGGGTGGTGGTGCTCTATGTAACAGAGGGGCTGGGCTGTATAGAGCTTGCAGTTGCTGATGTTACAGTTGAGATCCTCTGGGTAAGTATTAATGGACAAGCAAATAAAGTGGATGTCATTGTGGGAGTTTACTGTAGACCAGCCAGCCAGGATGATGACACCAATGAATTGTCCTTTAAGAAACTAAGAGATACCTCCAGAGCAGCCACCCTTGTCCTTGTAGGTGACTTCAGTTTGGCGGACATAAACTGTGAATACCACACAGCTGATACAAGCAGGTCCAGGAGACTCCTAGAATACCTTGGTGATAATGTACAGTTACTGAGGGAGACGACTAGCAAAAGGTGATCTTGTGGATTTCTTGCTTGTACACAGAGATGGCCAAACACCTCGGCCATAATGACCATGAAGCAGTCAAATTTAAAATGTTTGGTGATAGAAGGGAAGTTGCCACCAAAACTTCAACCCTGAATATGGGGAGAGCACACTTCAGGCTGCTCAGAGAACTAGTTAGTAAGGTCCCCTGCAAAACTGCTTTTGAAGGTATCGGGGTCCATAAATGCTGGTCACTTTTTAAGTACTGCTTCTTAAAAACACAGGAACAGGTGATTCCAAAATGTTGGAAGTCAAGCAAGTGGAATAAAAGTGGCTAAGCAGGGATCTTCTTCTAGAGCTTAGGTGGAAAAGGAAAGTGTATGGACACTGGAAGCAAGATCAGGCGACATGGGAGGACTAAAGAGATGCTCTTTTCCATCGCAGGGAGAAAATTCATGTGGCCAAGGCTCAATTAGAGTTGGAGCTGGTCTTCTTTCCTGCCTGTCTTGAAAACAGGGACAAGACAGGCAAGAAAGAAGACCCTGGTAATTACAGGCCTGTCAGTCTCACTTCAGTGCCTGGTAAAAATACAAAGAACATTATTCTGGGAGTTATTAAAAAATACCTGAAAGATAACACTGTCATTGGTCATAGCCAACAAGGGTTCATTAAGGGAAAGTCCTGCTTATCAAATTTAATTTCCTTTTTTGACCAACATAGTTGACGAAGGGAAGCCAAACGGTGTAATCTTTTTGGAACTTTCGATACTCTTTCTCATAGTATCCTTCTGGACAAAATGTTCAGCATACAGCTAGATAAAAACATAAAATGATGGGTGAACAATTGGCTGATCGATCAGGCTCTAAGGGTTATCATTAATGGGGTTAGAACAGGCTGCTGGCCAGTAACTACAGGGGTTTCCCAGGGCTCCATTTTGGAACTAGTTCTCTTCAGTGTTTTTACAAATGGTCTGGATGCAGGACTCCAACACATACTAAATAAGTTTGCAGAAGATAAAAAATTTGGGGGAATATTTTTGCTAATATTTTGATGACTCATTTAGGGTAAGAAATACAAAGTACAATTTAAAGCAAGTATACATACAATCTCAAGTAAATTGTTAATTATTGCATAAAAACTGGATTTTCATGAATTAGTCAGATGATTGTTAACAAGGGAAACTTCTGGGAAAAAAAAATGCATGAAATGATCCGACTAAACAGGTGTAACATATATAGTATAAGTTCTCTTTAATGTTTTGATAAATGACTTGGATGCAGGAGCTGAAGGTATGCTGAGTAAGTTTGTGGTTGATACTAAATCAGGACGAGCTGTTAACTCCGTTGAGGGTAGAAAGGCCTTGCAGAGAGATCTTGAAAGACTAGAGGGCTGGGCAATCACCAACTGTATGAAATTTAACAAGAGCAAGTGCTGGATTCTGAACTTGGGATGGAGTAATCTTGGGTATATGTACAGACTGGGGGATGAGAGGATGGAGAGCAGCTCCACAAAAGGAATCTGGGGGGTTTTGGTCAACAACAGGTTGAACATGAGCCAGCAGCGTGCCCTTGAAGCCAAAAGGGCCAACTGTACCCTGGGTTGCATCAAGCACAGCATTGCTGACTGGCCAAAGGAAGTGATTACACAGTATCACAGATTTCTAGGTTGGAAGAGACCTCAAGATCATCGAGTCCAACCTCCGACCTAACACTTAAGTACTCCACTAAACCATATCGCTAAGCTCTACATCTAAACGTCTTTTAAAGACCTCCAGGGATGGTGACTCCACCACCTCCCTGGGCAGCCCGTTCCAATGCTTAATAACCCTTTCGGTAAAGAAGTACTTCCTAACATCCAACCTCCCCTGTCGCAACTTTCGCCCATTCCCCCTCGTCCTGTCACCAGGCACGTAGGAGAACAGACCAAGCCCCACCTCTCTACAGCCTCCTTTAAGGTAACTGTAGAGAGCGATAAGGTCGCCCCTGAGCCTCCTCTTCTCCAGGCTGAACAAGCCCAGCTCCCTCAGCCGCTCCTCGTAAGACTTGTTCTCCAGACCCCTCACCAGCTTGGTCGCCCTTCTCTGGACTCGCTCGAGCACGTCCATATCCTTCTTGTAGCGAGGGGCCCAAAACTGAACACAGTACTCAAGGTGCGGCCTCACCAGAGCCGAGTACAGGGGCGCAATCACTTCCCTAGACCTGCTGGCCACACTGCTTCTTATACAGGCCAGGATGCTGTTGGCCTTCTTGGCCACCTGGGCACACTGCTGGCTCATATTCAGCCGACTATCAACCAATACTCCCAGGTCCTTCTTGGCCAGGCAGCTTTCCAGCCACTCATCTCCCAGCCTGTAGCTCTGCTTGGGGTTGTTGCGCCCCAGGTGCAAGACCCGGCACTTGGCCTTGTTGAACTTCATACAGTTGACCTCAGCCCATCGCTCCAGCCTATCCAGATCCTCCTGCAGAGCCTTCCTTCCCTCGAGCAGATCGACACACGCACTTAGCTTGGTGTCGTCTGCAAACTTACTGAGTGTGCACTGGACGCCCTCATCCAGATCATCGATAAAGATATTAAAGAGGGCCGGCCCCAGTACCGAGCCCTGGGGGACTCCACTAGTAACTGGCCTCCAACCAGATTTGACTCCATTCACCACAACTCTCTGGGCCCGGCTATCCAGCCAGTTTCTAACCCAGCGAAGCGTACGCCAGTCCAAGCCCCGAGCAGCCAGTTTCTTGAGGAGAATGTTGTGGGGAACTGTGTCAAAAGCCTTACTGAGGTCAAGGTAAACCACATCCACAGCCTTTCCCTCATACACCAAGCGCGTCACTTGGTCATAGAAGGAGATCAGGTTCGTCAAGCAGGACCTGCCTTTCATAAACCCATGCTGACTGGGCCTGATCGCCTGGTTGCCCTGCAAGTGCCGCGTGATGACCCTCAAGATAATCTGCTCCATGAGCTTTCCTGGCACTGAGGTCAAGCTAACAGGCCTATAGTTCCCCGGGTCTGCCCTGCGGCCCTTCTTATAGATGGGCGTCACATTGGCTAGCCGCCAGTCAACTGGGACCTCCCCTGATAGCCAGGACTGCCGATAAATGATGGAAAGCGGCTCGGCCAGCTCCTCCGCCAGTTCTTTCAGTACTCTCGGGTGGATCCCATCCGGCCCCATCGACTTGCGCACATCCAAGCTCCGTAGCAGGTCGCCAACCATTTCCTCATGGATAGCGAAGGCCACATCCTGCTCCCCATCCCCTTCCACCAGCTCAAGGCACTGGGTATCCAGAGAACAACCGGTATTGCCGCTAAAGACCGAGGCAAAGGCGGCATTAAGCACCTCAGCCTTTTCCTCATCCTTAGTAACTAGGTTTCCCCTCGCATCCAGTAAAGGATGGAGATTCTCCTTAGTCCTCCGTTTTGCATTGATATATTTGTAAAAGGATTTGTTGTTGTCCTTAACGGCAGTAGCCAGGTTGAGCTCCAGATGAGTTTTGGCCTTTCTAATTTTCTCCCTGCACAGCCTCGCTACATCCTTGTAGTCCTCCTCAGTGGCCCGCCCTTTTTTCCAAAGATTATAAACCCTCTTTTTTCTGCTAAGCACAAGCCGCAACTCTCTGTTGAGCCAGGCCGGTCTTCTTCCACGCCGGCTCGTCTTTGGGCACGTGGGGACGGACCGCTCCTGTGCCATCACGATTTCCTTCTTGAGGAGCGCCCAGCCTTCCTGGACTCCTCTGCCCTTCAGAACCGCCTCCCAAGGGACTCGGCCAACCAGCGTCCTGAGCAGCTCAAAGTCAGCCCTCTGGAAGTCCAATACAGCAGTTTTACTGGTCCCCTTCCTGGCCTCGCCAAGAATAGAGAACTCTACCATTTCGTGGTCACTCTGCCCAAGACAGCTCTCGACCACCACATCTCTCACCAGTCCTTCTCTGTTTGTGAAGAGAAGGTCTAGCGGGGCACCACCCCTGGTAGGTTCACTGACCAGCTGCGTCAGGAAGCTATCTCCCACGCTCTCCAGAAACCTCCTAGACTGCTTTCTCTGTGCCGTGTTGTGTTTCCAGGATATGTCCGGGAAGTTGAAGTCCCTCACGAGGACAAGCGCCGATGATTTTGCAACTTCTGTCAGTTGCCTATAAAACTCCTCATCCGTCTCCTCATCCTGGTTCGGCGGTCTATAACAGACCCCGACCAGGATGCTAGCCTTGTCGGCCTTCCCGCGGATCCTAACCCACAGGGATTCAACCTTATCATTCCCAGCCTGGAGTTCCACAACATCAAAAGATTCTCTAATGTAGAGAGCCACGCCACCACCCCCTCTGTGCTGCCTGTCCCTCCTGAAGAGCCGATAGCCAGGCATTGCAGCACTCCAGTCGTGGGAGCAGTCCCACCACGTCTCCGTGATGGCAACCAAGTCGTAGCCTGCCTGCTGCACGATGGCTTCCAGCTCCTCCTGTTTGTTACCCATGCTGCGTGCATTAGTGTAGATGCACTTCAGCTGGGCCATCGCCTTCTTCCCCGGCCTAGCCATTGTTTCCCCCGGCACAGCTCCAACAAGCCTTGTTTGAGCCCCGTCCCCCTTCCTACCTAGTTTAAAGCTCTCTCTATGAGCCCCGCCAGCTCCTGGCCTAGGATCCGTTTTCCCCTTGGAGATAGGGACCCGTCTGGGGCCATCAGGCCAGGTGCCGAGTAAAGCTCCCCATGGTGAAAAAAACCAAAATTTCTGTGCTGGCACCAGCCTCTGAGCCACCTATTAACCACGTGAGCTTTCCGTGTCCTCTCTGTGCCTCTCCCTTCCCCCGTAGGGATGGACGAAAACACCACCTGCACTCCCGCTCCCTCCACCAATCGTCCCAGCCTCCTATAGTCCTGTTTGATAGCCTTGAGGCTTCTCTTTTCAACATCGTCACTGCCAGCCTGGACTATCAAAAGCGGGTAATAGTCAGAGGGGCGAACCAGGTTTGGAAGCTTCCTGGTAATGTCTCTGACCCTGGCCCCAGGGAGGCAGCAGACTTCCCTATGTGTGGGGTCAGGCCGACAAATAGGGCCCTCCGTTCCCCTGAGGAGGGAGTCGCCCACAACAATCACCCTTCTTTCTTTTTTGGTGGAGGCAGTCCTGAGGCGTGGAGTCAACTTCCTCACCTCAGGCATCCTCCTGGGTAGGCTTCCTACCTCATCCTCACCCACCGGTCTCTCAAGCTCCAGGGCCTCAAACCTATTGTTCAAGGGCACCTGGGAAGGCGGCACCGGAAGGGGAGGGCATCTCCTGCGAGGTCGAGCAGGGACCTGTCTCCATTCGTCCTGAACTCGCAGGTCCCCTCCCTCTGCCCGATGGCGACAGGGCAGGGGGTCCACCCCCCTTTGGGGCGTCTCACCCTGGTCCCTCTCCCTCCGGTCCTGCAGGGAGTTGCTCCACCAGTCTATCTCCCGCTCGCACTCCCTGATATCCCTCAACCTCTGCACCTCCTCCTTGAGTTCCGCCACCATGCGGACCAGGTCGTCCACCTGCTCGCACCTCACGCAAGCAGTCTCTCTGCCTCCCGCCGATGGCAGCAAGAGGCTCAGACACTCCCCGCATCCGGAGACCTGAACTGCCGCATGTTTGGACGGGCAGTTGGTCTGGGTGTGTACTGACTTCCTAGAGAAAGCACCGTGCCTGGTGGAGACCATTGCAGCCCAGGTGACGGGAGAGTGCCGTTGGAGGAGTGGTCCCTATGGGCGGGTGTGAGCGCTCTGCCCTTCCTGCCCACCCTGCCTGCGCTAACTGCCTCGCTAACTGCCACGTCACTCCCTGTTTGCCGGCCCTGGTCGCCGCGCTCCTGGTCGCTCGCGCTCCCTAAGGGCTGCCTTTGAACGGCCGGCGGGAAGAGCTGTCGCTGACGCTGCTGGCTCCGCCTACGCCTCGTCAGCCTCCCTCACGAGGGCTGCCGGTGCCTGGCGGCTCCCTCGCGTAGGCTCGATGCCCGAAAAATAGCCCTGCCTGTCCCGATCCCGCGCTCCGCTGCAGCACGCGTCTGCCCTGGAGCCGGTCGCCTCGGCAAGTGGCCAAGTAGGTTTGAGCACCACAATATAAGGATATAAAAATATTAGAGAGCATCCAAAGGGGGGCAACAAAGATGGTGAAGGGTCTGGAGGGCAAGATGTATGAGGAGTGGCTGAGGTCCTTTGGTTTCTTCAGCCCAGAGCAGAGCAGGCCGAGGGGAGGCCTCATGGCGGCCTGCAGCTCCCTCACGAGGGGAGTGGAGGGGCAGGCGCTGAGCTCTGCTCTCTAGGGACAGCGACAGGACCCGAGGCATGGCATGGAGCTGGGACAGGGGAGGGTCAGGCTGGGTGTTAGGAAAAGATTCTTCACTAAGAGGGTGGTTGGGCACTGGAACCAGCTCCTCAAGGAAGTGGTCGTGGCACTGAGCCTGCAAGAGTTCAAAAAGTGTTTGGACAGTGCTCTCAGACAAATAATTTGATTTTTGGGTGGTCCTGTGTAGAGTCAGGAGTTGAACTCATTGTTCCTTGTGGGTCCCTTCCACTCCTGTGGTTCTATTCTATAGGTGCATATTATTCTACAAGTGCATATTTTGCACATACACACACACATGTGAAACATCAAAATATAGTAAAGTCCCTACTGAACATTGTTTGGAAAGGTTATGTTGTAGATTTTTTTTTCTTTTTGAGTTAATAGTTAAGTCTAGTTGAGTTAATTGCTGCTTTGATGGAATGGAAGCCCCATAAATAAGCATCCTGCACATTCATCTCTCTGCCTCAACCCTCCCTTGATGCTCACCCTGATGTAAATACAGAATCACAGCATCCTTTCTGGTTGTGACAATAAGCACTGTCAAGCAATCATCTAGTAATCAAGTCAATTTAGCCTCATCGTAACAATGTAAGTATATGAATATATAAGTGCTTGGGGGAGGGGCGGGAGGAGAGTGTACTAATGTTGGTGTAAAGATGTCTTTTTAGACCTGAATTTAACCCTGTTTTGGAAGGTGCCAGTGCAATTCACCCACCAAAGGTTAAAGACTGAAAATACCTTCTGTACGCCTGTCTTCTTGTATGTCCCCTGCCTGTCTGTCTGCAGATAACATGGTTCTACTTAAAGGTTATACTTCTTGTAATACCTTTCTTCAGAAATCTACATTTATAAAGTTATATAGTTTGGGGCAGTATGCTGTTTATTTGGAGAAAATGGTGCAGTGTGCAACATGTCAGAGGACTGTTGCACTGTCAATGCTATTTGCTTATTGCTGGAAGCTCCAGCTGATTAAAACAAGTCAGTTGTACCTTGCAGGTCTAGGGTGAGTCCTAGATCAGTCAATGATATAATGCATAAATAGAAAGATCAGCATGGGTCTTTCATTAAGAAGCTGTCTGAGATGCTAGCTAGTGCCCTAGCTAGCTGGCAATGTGCTGACAGCTAGAGCAATTGCTTAGGAACAGGAGGAAAAAACTGGCGTAGGCAAAGTCCCTGAGCTGCAAGCAGACATCAGAATTTAAAGTTCCTAAAATAAAGCAACAAAGTTTGTATACAATGTTCTCATACTAAAAATAGGGAAGCTGAGTAACTCAGTGAGTGCCTTTTAAATCATTGCTGAAATAGATCTCTTAGCAGGTTCCCATGCAGTGTCTATTCCATACAAAAAAAAAAAAAAAATTAAGAATAGAAAGGGCAAATCAAGGGAAGTGATTCATATTTAAGTTGGTCAGAAAGAAAGCCAACAACCTGTCATCTACAGAGAACTTGAAGAGAAGTCTGAATCCCACAGAGTGAGAGAAAAAGCAAACTTGGCCATCATTTCAAGTGCTAGAGGCACTTTTCTGAAGGCTGCATAAAATATCTTTGCAAACCACTGGGTATAAGGATGTGCCATACTTAATCTAACCCTTTGGTTGTTTCAAGTTTTCTAGCCTGCAGGCAACGGCAAATCTTTCTGTAACAACTTATGCAGGGTGAAACTGAGATCATTCATAAGAGATAGCAGCTTACAGAGGCAACGGCTTATTTACTGTCATTACAGTGATATTTCCTGTCTATTTAAACATACCTTTGGCATCTAGCTAGAATGGGAAATGAACATAGCAATAGAGACTTCTTGCTGAATTGTATGTACAGTCATTCTACCATTAGTTTTCTTAAGCACAGTAAGCAGCCCTCAGCAGTATTTGGCTTCTAGGCATCTCGTAGTAGACTGACCTCTTTACATTTAAATAAGTTAGTTTGCTTAAAAGTAAGCTGCTCCTTCTATCCACAGATCAGATAGTTTCTTTACCTGATGGTAAATGTCACCAAGAAATGAGTAAATATAAACCTTTCATAGATATGATTTCTAGTCAGATGCCAGCAGCTATTACTATGTATCATGTTAGAATAGATGTGCATAAAAACTGTCAGGTTTGACAGAATATAGAAGTTTTTTTTCCACTCTTTAAAAAAACTTGCCTTTAAAATGAATACCAAGTAGTCATCTTTCAAGTAGATGATCAATATCTATGAGAGAAATGAGGAAAAAGGGGAACATAACATCGGGAAGAGGAAGATGACTCCATGTTTTTCAGGTCTGCACTAATTTGTTTTACTGTTGCCTTTGACTGCTGCTAACTAGAATTTCTGATTTACCCAGCTAGTGACAGGAAGGAATGACACAGGATGTGGGAGAAAAAAGCATGGCTTTCAGGCAAAACAAGTGCCTTTGACAAATTCTGTAGTGTATTTTCAGGACAAACAATCTCATCCTTTTTAAAAGCTTTTCAGATTCTGTGAGGAAATCAGCTCTTTGATGAAGAGCACCAGGGCATCAATTTCTAAAAATTCCTGTTTTTCTGCTATGTCTTGGTCAGAAGGAACATTTGCTCTTCTATTTAATAGTGTGGGCATACCTACATTCCTTTCAAAGATTGGGCTAAAATATGTGTTAGGCTTAAATAGAGACTATCTAGCTGCAGATCTGGTGGTAATGTGGAGACGGTGGATTTTGCTACAGCAACACCATAACTATTGCTTGAGCTCAGTATTTTACAACTTGGTCGGTAATTGTCTTTAACTGCAGGTTAGGCAAGCCTGGATGTGCACTGGAGGTGAGCTTCCTCAGGACTTTGGCTGCTCAGCGCAATGCTCCATGCTCTGTATGCCACCATAATGTTCCAGGCCACTTCAAAGCCTAGTAAAGGCACAATTCACTCCATCACTCCCTCTGCACTCAGCTGCAGTTCATAAGGATTAGAAGTGCTTCTGAAGTGATTAGGTAAGATCTGCTTCTGCTACAATGGCAGGGAAAATCCAGTTGACATTATTGGAAATAGTATCACAGCTGTAGTAAAGATACAAGAGGGAGAAAGTGGCATGTTAGGAAACCTAATCCTTTTACCAGTTTAGGTAGAATTATTTCTGATGGGAAAACGTAGATGACTACCCTGTTCAAAGGTATAAGCTTAGTTTTATTTGCATCTAGATCTACAGGATGAAGCTGTGTGTGTGAATAAAACTGCATGTGGAGTTCGGTGTCTATTTAAGTTTGTCTATGGGAATTCTATAATCTTAATGATCACATCATATCAAGATGAGGTATTAAATCAAACATCTCTTCTAGTTTGCAGATGAAATGATTTGCCCAGAGGGTCTTACTTTATGTGTGGTAATTGCATACCATCCTTTCACAGTGGAAACAAAGTGTTTGGGAATGAATACTTGAGATCTTCAGAATGTTTACTTAGAGAACAGAGGTAATTGTAGGATCAATATCTGCTTTAAAACTAAAGGTTGTGCTAGTTAATATTTTATACAGAGAAATAGTTACACTACATAAGAAACCTGATGAAAAGCACATACCTCTCGTAAATTTAATGAGCCAACCCAAACACTTTGTATTGTCTGAAAATAACATGAGGACTTGAAACAGCCTCTGAGCATGTAAAATCAGTGTATAATATTTTAAGTTGAAAATATAGGTGGAAAAAAACACTTTGGGGACTTCTTTGAGGGTCAACAGCTGATTGGAAGAGATTGGATCCACTTAGTGTGGCAAGTCTATCTTTGCCAATAGCCTTAGTATAGGCCAGTAAGGAATCTGGTATGGACAGCTTTAAACTAGCTATATTGAGACTGGAGGGTGAGGAGAAATTTCTCAATGAGAGAAGTTGTGGATGGGGTAGGGAAGACAAGGACTGGAGTGATGGGAATAAGAGGGACATAGCAATCAAACTGAACTGAAGTGCAATTTCTTTGACTATAGACTTCTCAGGGATCAAGGAGGTGTGGCAGGACAGCTCACATGAAAACATGGTTGCTGTCATACTGGGTATCTGCTTATAGATCTCATGATCAGAAAGATGTAGATGAGGCCTTCTTCAGGCTACTGGAAGAAGTGTTATGCTCACAGGCCCTAGCCATTTAGGAGAAACTTTATACACCCTGATATCTGCTGGAGGGACAACACTGAAGGGCTCAAGCAATCTTGGAGAACTTTTAGACTGCATTGATGATAACTTGCTGTCACAGGTGATTGAGGAGACAAAAAGAAAGGTTCTCTGATACACCTGTTGCTTACAAACAAGGAAGAACTTTTTGTGAATGTGAAAGCTGGGGCCAGCCTTGGCTGCAGTGACAATGCGATTGTGGAGTTCATGATCCTATGAGGAGGAAGGAGGGCAAAAAGATGGACCATAGTCCTGTGTTTCAGAAGGGCAGACTTTGTCTTATTCAGAGCTCTTTTTGGAAGATTCCTGTGGGATAAATCCCAGAGAGAAGAAGAAATGGCTGATTTTCAGGGATCATCTTCTAACTCAAGAAAGGTCCATCTAAATAAGTAGGAAATGAAGAAAAGGCGTTGGGAGGCCTGCATGTGAGCTCCTAAGTGAACTCTGGCATAAAAAGGAAGCATATAAGAGATGGAAAAGGGGTCAGGTGACCAAGGAGGAGTATACTCGCTGTCCATACTTACAGCGATGGAATTTGGAAAACTAAGGATAACCTGGATTTGAATCTGATAAGGGGTATGAATGGTGACAAGAATGAACTTTACAAGTATATAAACAATGAGAGGAAGACTCAGGAAAATACTGGCCTGTTGCTGAATGTGGCAGGGAAACTGATGATGAATGGTATACAGAAAGCTGAAGTACTTAATGCTTTCATCGCCTTAGTCTTTACTGTTGAGACCAGACATCAGGAATCCCAGGCCCCAGAGATCAGAGTGAAAGTCTGGAACAAGGAAGAACTTACCTTCAGTGGAGGATGACCAGCATAGGGAGCACTTAAAGAAACCTCACATACACAGGGGGGCCTAATGGATTGTACCCACAAGTGCTGAGGGATCTGTTAGATGTCACTGCTAGTCTAGTCTTGATTATCTGTGAAATCTCTTGGCACTTGTGAAAGATTCCTGAAGACTGGAAGACAGAAAATGTCACTTCTATCTTCAAGAAGGGCAGGAGTGAATTCCTAGGGAACTACACACCAGTCAGCCTCACTTGTGGTAGGTGGTAGAGCAACAGATTCTGGAAACTAATTCCAAACACGTGAAGGAAAAGAAGCTTAGCAGGGAGTAATCTCTATGGATTTATGAATGGGAAATCATGTTTCACCAACCTCTTTTCCTTCTATATTGAGTTGACTAGCTTGGTGGACAAAGAGCAGTGGATGTTTATGTCAAATTTCTTAAGTATTTTGATACCACCTTCCATGATATCCTAAAGGACAAGCTGATAAAATACAGGTTAGATAGCGGATAGTGAGGTGGATTGAAAATTGCCCTAATAGCTGGTTCCAGGGGGTTGTGACCAGCATAAATTCATCTGGAGGCAAGTCACAAGGGGACAATACTGGGGCCATTACTGTTTAACACCTTCATTCATGACCTGGGTGGTCAGCAAGTTTACAGATTATACCAAAAAAAAAAAAAAAAAGAAAGATAGGAGTGTCTGGTAGACCAGGTGGTTGTGCAGCCATCTAGTGCGACCTCAGTAAGCTGGAAGACTGGGATAACAAAAATCTCATCAAAGTCAACAAAAGGAAATGCAAAGCCTGCACTACGGAGGAATAAACCCAAAGCACCAGCTCATGTCAAATGCTAACCCATTGGGAAGCAGGTCGCATAAAAAGCCCTGGGAGTGCTGGTGAGCAAGGACATGAACATGAGCCAGCAATGTGATGTTGTTGGCAGAGACAACCAGCAGCACACTGGAAGCTTAGGAAGCTGGCAATGCTTAGGAAGAACATTGCCAGTAATTCCAGGGAGGTGATCCTTCCATTCTACTCAACACTGTACTCAGGCAGCACAGCACCTCTGCAGCGCTGCATCCAGTTCTGGGCTTCGCAGGACAAGGGAGTTGGGGACAGTGAGAATCACTGTCAAGACAAGAGGCAATGGACAGATACTCAAATGGTGGCTAGACAGGGTCCTGGGCTTCCTGCTTTTGCTAACCCTAGCATAAAAGCACTTAGTAAGGTAGTTGGACTAGATGATATGTCAAGAGGTCTCCTTCCAATGCAAAAAAAATCTGCGATTCTGTTACTTTGACCTGTGACAGATTCACAAGAATACAACTGAAATTCCAAATTAATATTGTAAGCTACTTGTTAGCAGAGAATATTCTTATCTGTAGGAAACCTGTTTACACTAGATTAGTAGACAAAATACTGTGTCTGGTGTTTGACAGAAAATGAATTTTCCCTAAAGACCAGTAACATTTTATATCATTACAGCACTTCAAGTTTTCTGATATAACCATGTAAATATCACATCTTCCAAAAAAAATGTAAGTATCTATTTCTTTTGTGCAAAAAAAACTCATGGTCCTTTGATAGGAATGTATTTTCTGGATTACTGAGGGAGAGCAACACTGATTTTGAAAGCAGTTTTATCTTCATTTATACTTTAATGTCAGAGCCTGTGCTGATATGAATGAACATCAGTCTATTCAAGTAGATATGTCTGTAGTTCTCCACCCCAGCACTCCCCAGTCAAGCAGGAGACCTTGAGTATCTGTGTAATGCCTTTATGATTTGTCTTCAGAACATTCCTCAAAACCTTCTTTTGGAGAAATGCCTACAAAAACATGCCATGGTTAAACTGTGTGTGTACAGTCTCTACTGCTTGTCACAATGACCAGCTCCAGCATATTTTTCCATGATTTCCTCTGTGTTCCTGTGCTCATCTTTTGCTTTTTCTCTCACACTTGCATTGTAGGCTGTTTCAAGCAGGAAAGTACTCACACCGATCAGTTCTTTTGTATTTCAGTTCTGCATTTGTCTGGGATATTCTTTCATTTTGATAATCCTTTGCAGAGACAGTACAGGTACTACTGCATATGTTCTTGCTATTACTGTTTTTACCAGCTGAGGATCTGATCTCACGTTTACATAAACATAATTCCGTTATTTTGACTGGAACTGGCTCTTCCTTACAACAAATCACCTCTCAAGAATGCAACTTTTTGTACGTGGCACTCTCCCTCACTGCTGAGGAGAGTTCAGAACCAAAGTACAGCTGCTTTGAGTTCATGTTGTCACAACCATGTAGGCATTTTGTGTAAATCACTGCTTCAATGCTTCATTTTTCTCTTTCAGGTTTAGTGCTGATAGGAAGTCTTTAACTACTCAAACTTTACTGCCTTTTAAAAATTAATTTAGTACTAATCAATTTAATGTGATTGTCCAGGAAAGTATGTAGAATCTGGCCTTACTAGAATTAAATTTCTCAGCACCAAGCTAGATGTTTCACTGCCACAGCATGACAGTGGACTTATAGTTTACTGGAAGGGTTACATTAACTTCCTGTAGTTAATTTTCTCTTTGCTCCCTTCTTTTACTTACAAGTACTGCCTAGTCATAAAAATTAGTAAATTTAATTAGCAGTCTTTAATCAGGCAATACAAATTATAAGATCAGTCCTGTGGCATTGCAGATCAGACATATCTTTCTATTATGCCTTGAAACTAGGCTACAGCTCTTGAGCATTCCACAGAAACTCAAATTTGGCCTTTCTGCAGATGAGAGAAAACAGCTGGCTAGAGGACTGAGGAAATATATTAAAATAAAATAAACTCAGTATTTAAATACTTATATGCACAATACATTAGAGAATTGAATCTTTACTGAAAAAGAGAAAGTTCATATTCAGTTCCCATTCTGTTTCCTGTACATCATTTTTATGGGTCTCTTGAAATGATGGAACTCTAAATTTGCCTTGGGCAGTGTTGTGGTTTAACCTGGCTGGCAGCTAAACACCACACAGCCGTTCGCTCACCCTCCCCCCTCCCTCTCTGGGATGGGGGAGAGAAACGGGAAAGTGAAGCCGGTGAGTTGAGATAAAGACAGTTTATTAAGACAGGAATATAATAATATAAGGAATATAAGGAATATAATAATAACAATAATAATAATAATAGTGATAATGATAATAGTATTAACAATAATAATGTGTAAGAAAACAAGTGATGCACAATGCAATTGCTCACCACCCGCTGACCGATGCTCAGCCTATTCCCGAGCAGCCGGCCCCCCCACCCCGGCCAGCCACCCCTATATATTGTTTAGCATGACGTCAGATGGTATGGAATACCCCTTTGGCCAGTTTGGGTCAGCTGTCCTGGGTCTGTCCCCTCCCAGCTCCTGCTGCACCCCCAGCCTGCTCGCTGGCAGGACAGAGCGAGAAGCCGAAAAGTCCTTGGCCTGGTGTAAACACTGCTCTGCAACAATTAAAACATCAGCATGTTATCAGCGCTCTTCTCATCCTAATCCAAAACATAGCACCCTACCAGCTACTATGAGCTACTTAACTCTGTCCTAACTGGAACCAGGACAGGCGGTAACTTCTTATGTTATAAAATACACAGATGTGTCTGTAGTGACTTCAGACTGCTTTTGTGCTCTCTGAAAGCAGGCCAATAGAAGTGTGCTTTACCATCAGTAGGTTTTGTTTATTACAATACATTCTGATAACAGATAGCCTGCTGGTAAGCTAAACAGAAGCATCTCAGTAAGCAGTCTTTCCTTAGAGGATACACTCCATTCTTAAAGACATTAGAAATTATTTTTTTTTTTTTAATTTTTAGTTGGAAAGATTATGAATTTTGTCAGAAAAGAAAAACAGAGCCCAACATGTATTTAAGATGCAACAAGAATTATTTCAAAAATGAGTCTCTTATTTAGCAACTTCAGGGAACTTACATTAATTTAATAATTCATACGTCCTGCTTGTTAAATGTAATAGAGTAACTGCCTATTTCCACTTTGCTTCATGTCGTTTCTCATTATCACAATGGATACTATTAAATATCCAATCCTTTTTTAAGCTAATTTGCATCAGGCTTAATGTGATTTGGAACCTTTAAGGATTATGGATATGTTTTGTTTCTCGTTAGTTTCTGACAATCAAAATGTGCAAAAGAAAAGGATTGCTATTACTGTATCAGTATATTTGGTTGCTTTTTTCCAGCACCCTATTTATCTTAAAGGGAGGAAGGAAAGCAGCTAAGCACTTCATCAAATAAATTAAAACCTATTCCATACTTGCATTTTCTAAGCAAAAGTTATCAAGAAAAAGAAAGAAATATCCACTCTGGTAAGTCTTTTAAGTCTATTACGCTGAGCATCCTTTCTTTTCTTTTCATTTTTTTCTTTTCTCTTTCTTTCTTTCTTTCTTTCTTTCTTTCTTTCTTTCTTTCTTTCTTTCTTTCTTTCTTTCTTTCTTTCTTTCTTTCTTTCTTTCTTTCTTTTTCTTTCTTTTTTTTTCTTTTTTTATTTCTTTTTTTTTTTTCTTCTTATTTTTTTTTAATAGTAATCATTGAGCTGGCAGAAGAGGTCCTCTGGGAGGTGAAAACATTCTTTGAAGACTTTCATTTGCTGTTCTCCAGTGTTCCCCCCCTTTTCCTTTCCTTTCCTTTCCTTCCTTCCTTCCTTCCTTCCTTCCTTCCTTCCTTCCTTCCTTCCTTCCTTCCTTCCTTCCTTCCTTTCTTCCTGTCTTTCCTGTCTTCCTGGCTTTTATTCTTCATCAGGTGCTTCCCATGTACTTGTCACTCTTCCTCTGGACAATTAGTGATCTCTGAAATTAGCTTGCTCTTGGTCATGCCAGAGTAGCTTGCAATGGGATCATTTCAATATAACTGGAAGAACCATTCCTAAATGTCAGTTGAATGATTTCTAAGGTGCTGTTTGTCCTCTGTGGAAATAATTTCAGTTCATATTTTCTTGTGGTTGAGCGAGATGAAAATAGTTCCATTTCTACATATCATGTCATTATACTAATATGTACTGTACTCACTCAGTCCTATTCTACTTAGCAAAGTGAGACCCTTTGAGAAGTTATTTCTATTAATAACAAGCTTTACCTGATTCAAATAAAACGAGCAATTAAAATGTCTCCAGGAAGACCATAATTTTCTAGAAAAATTCTTACAGAACAGTGGATGACAGAATTATTTTTCCCCTCCTATATGTGAAGCAACTTGGATACCTAGAGGTATACTTAAACTTTAAAGCCTGATATTGTTGAAGGTATTTTAATTTTGTAAAATGTATCAGATCCTGCAGACAACCTTCTTCAAAATGCTAGCAACCATGACAAGGACTAAGTTGTTCTAATCAGGTAATTGTTAAAGTAGTGTCTTCATTGTTTCCTTTAAATCAGTTTCATTACTCAGACCTATGATCTATGAAGTCTGTACCAGCTAGTAAAGTACAATTCATCTTAAATTAAAATGATCCTTTTCTTTGACAAGACAATACAATGTTCTTTGTCATGCAATGAATTATATGAGTATGCTTGTCAGTATAAATTTTCTGGCAACAGTAATAAAGTATTCTATCATTCACTTTATTGCTGGAGAAAATAATCTTTTCTTATTCGTACTGACGTAGCATTTCCATTACTCCTTAAGAAAGACTTGGCAATACTTCAAACTGAGTGTTATTAGAAAACATTCTATTACTGCTCAGTAAATATATTACTTTCTTTACTGTTACACCTACCATTCTCCCAAGAAGTCTTGCTTTGATTACACTGGTATGTTCTGGTTCAGGAGCAGCCTGCTTCAGAATCTGTCCATCCACAAAAGTACTTGGCTTTCCATGGAAGCATGTCTCACATGCACAATGACATTGCACTGAAACAGCTCACAAAATTTCCCTCACCATCAAGTCCTAGAATTTCTACTGTGGCCAAATAGCACTGATTTCTAGTAAGCAGGTGTTAGTCAACTTAATGCAATTGTCAATCTCCCCTAGTTTTAATTTATATAATTGAATATTACTTGCTCTCATTGTAGTTTCTTCTCAGCTGTAACTAGACAGAAATACTCTAGAGTACTTCAGTGTTCAGTCTTGAAAGATTTTGTTGATAATCAGTAAAGTATTTAACACTATGAATTGTGAATATTTTGTGTTGTGTATCCATGTCCCTTGTGGTTTAACATGGCAGACAGTACCACACAGCTGTTTACTCACACCCCCACAGTGAGGTGGGGGAGATCAGAAGAAAAAGGTAAAGATAATCTAATAGGACAGAAAATGAGGGGGAAATATTAATAGTAATAGAAGTAATAAAAATGTACAAAACAAGTGATGCATGATGCAATTGCTCCCCAGCCACTGACTGATGCCCATTTAGTCCCTGAGCAGTGGCAGCCACCCAACCCTGGCCAAATCCCCCAGTTTTATGGCTGAGCACGATATCATATACTATAGGACATCCCTTGGCTAGTTAGGGTCAGCTGTCCTCCTTCAGTCCCTTCCCAGCTTCTTGTACACCCCCAGCTTCCTCACTGGGAGGGTAGCATGAGAAGCTGAAAAGCATTTGGCTCTGTGTAAGAACTGCTCTGCAACAACTAGAACATCAGTATGCTATCAACATTTTTTTTTGCCTAAATGTAAATCATTGAACCATACCAGCCACTATGAAGAAAAATAACCTTATCACAGTGAAAACCAGGACAGCTCTAAAAAGATGGGTATGCAGTGCCAGCACAGTGCGCTGAGTTGAACTTCATCTACAGTTCTCCTTCAAGTAAAGAAGTGAGATAATTGAGTCTTTGCTAAAAATATACAATGAAAAAAACAAGCAATAATTAATACTTCAGTAGTAACACACATGATGCATAAAGTTTGTGTTGCTATGTTAAATCTTCATTTATCTAGATGCAATTTAGGAACATGAATTTAATTTGCAGTTGATCTGGAAATATGCAGAATAATATAGCTTAGCAGATCATAGAATAATCATAGAATCATAGAATGGCTTGGACTGGAAGTGACACTAAAAATCATCTTGTTCCAACATGCCTGCCAGGAACAACATGCCTGCAGGAATGCCACCTGGTAAACTGTAGAATCATAGAATCATAGGTTTGAACCCATAGGTTTGGGTTAGAACCCCATCATAGAACCACATAGGTTTGGGTTAGAAGAGACCTTAAAGATCATCAATTTTAAACCACCCTTCCAAGGGCAGCAACACCTTCCAGTAGTAAACCAGGTTGCTCAAAGCCCCGTCCAAGCTGGCCTTAAAAAACTCCAGTGATGGGGCATCCACAACTTCCCTAGGTAACCTGTTCAGTGCCTCACCACCCTCAGAGTAAGGAATTTCTTCCAAATATATAATATAAATCTACTCTCTTTTAGTTTAAAACCATTACTCCTTCTCCTATCACTATACCCCCTGACAAGGAGTCCCTTTCCAGCTTTCCTGTAGGCCCCCTATAGGTTCTGGAAGGCCGCTATAAGGTCTCCCTGCAGCCTTCTCTTCTCCAGGCTGAACAACCCCAGCTCCCTCAGCCTGTCTTCATAGGAGAGGTGCTCCAGCCCTTTGACCATCTTCATTGTTTGCCTCTGGAGTTGTTCTAATATGTCCATATCGTTCTTGTGTTGGGTGCCCCAAAGTTGAGCACAGTATTCTAGATGGGTCTCATGAGAGCAGAGTGGGAGAATCACTTCCCTCAACCTGCTGTCCACTCTTCTTTTTATGCAGTCCAGGATACAGTTGGTTTCTGGGCTGCAAGCACAGTGTTGGCTCATGTTGAGCTTCTTATCAACCAACACCCCCAGATTCTTCTCATTAGGGCTGCTCTCAATCCATTCTCTGCCCAGCCTGTATATGTGCTTGGGATTGCCTCGGCCCAGATGCAAGCCCTTGCACTTGGCCTTGTTGAACTTCATGATGTTCTCACTGGCCCACCTCTCAAGCCTGTCAAGGTCCCTCTGGATAGCATCCCTTCCCTCCAGCATGTCAACTTTACCACACAGCTTGGTGTCATCGGCAAACTTGCTGAGGGTGCACTTGATCCCACTGTCCATGTCACTAACAAACATATTAAACAACGTGGGTCCCAGTACTGACCCCTGAAGAGCGCCACTCATTACTGATCTCTACTTGGACATTGAGCCGTTGACAGCAACTCAACTTGAGCGTGACCATTCAGCCAATTCCATACCCATCGAGTAGTCCATCCATCACATCCATGCCTCTCTATTCTGGGGACAAGGTTATCACACGGGACAGTGTCAAATGCTTTGCACAAGTCTAGGTAGGTGATGTCAGTTGCTCTTCTCCTATCCACCATTTCTGTAACCCCATCATAGAAGGCCACCAGATTTGTCAGGCACGACCTACCCTTAGTGAAGATATGTTGGCTTTCTCCAGTCATCTCCTTATTTTTGATGTGCCTTAACAAAGTTACCAGGAGGATCTTCTTTGTGATCTTGCTGGGTACAGAGGTGAGACTGATTGGCCTGTATTTCCTCAGGTCTTCCCTTTTTCCCTTTTTAAAAATGGAGGTTATATTTCCCCTTTTCTAGTCAGTGGGAACTTCACTGGACTGCTATGACTTCTCAAATATGATGGATGGAGGTTTAGCAAGTAGATCCACAGGTTCCCTCAAGGACCCATGGGTGTGTCTCATCTGGTCCCATGGACTTGTGCACCTTTATGTTTCTTAGCTGGTCTCAAATCATGTCTTCTCCTGCAGTGGGTGGTTCATCGTTCTCCCAGTCCCTGTCTTTGCCTTCTGGGGCTTGGGCTATGTGTTTGAAGCTTGTGCTGGTGAAGACTGAGTCAAAAAAGTCTTTGAGTACCTCACCCTTCTCCATGTCATTTTTCCAGTTTCCTTATGGATAGGGCCCACAATTTCCTTAGTCTTCCTTTTATCACTGATTCACCTACAGAAGATCAGGTTGCCCAGGGCCACTCCCAACCTTTCCTTGAAAAACTCCAGGGATGGGTCATCCACAACTTCTCTGGGCAACCTGTTCTAGTGCCTCACCACCCTCTGAGTTAAGAATTTCCTCCTGACATCTAATCTAACTTTCCCCTCTTTTGGTTTAAAACCATCCCCCCTTGTCCTTTTGCTGTCTGCATGAGTGAATAGTCACTCTTCATATCTTTTATAAGACCCGTTCAAGTACTGAAAGTCTTCAGTGAGGTCTCTTTGGAGCCTTCTTATCTCCAGGCTGAACATCCCCAGCTCTTTCAGCTTTTCTTCAAAGGAGAGGTGCTCCATCCCTCTAGTCATCCTTGTGGCCCTAGTCTGAACCTATTCTTAGAGGTCCACATCTTTCTTGTGTTGGGTACTGCAGAGCTGAACACAGTACTCCAGGTGGGGCCCTCACAAAGGCAGAATAGGGGGGTGCAATCACCTCCCTCAGCCTGCTGGCCATTCCTCTGTTGGTGCAGCCCAGGATGCAGTTGGCCTTCTTTGCTGCAAGTGCACACTGCTGGCTCATGTTTAGCTTTCATCCCCAAGAACCTCCAAGTCCTTCTCCATAGGGCTGCTCTCAATGAGTTCTAAAAGTCTGTACTCAGATGTTTGGAATTGCAATACACGTGTAGCACCGTGCACTTGGACTTGTTGAACCTCACTTGGTTCACAAGGTCAGTTCTCAAGTTTGTCCAGGTCCCTTTGGATGGCATACCTTCCTTCTATTGTATTAACTGCACCACTCAACTTGGTGTCATTATCTAAGTTTTGGCTTGTTATTATTTTGTTTGCTGAGTGGATGGCCAAAGAGTGTTGGAGACTCAGGAATAAAGAAGACAATGAATAGAAAAGAAAATTAACTCTCCTGTAAAATTCTATATGTAATCAAAATCTCCTTCCTGTCCAGTGAGATTTTCTGTGTGATTGAAGCATTATTTTCATACCACTCCTCATATGGGTAGAAAGCTGAAGAGAAATCAGTGAAATTTTAGTCTTATTCCATTTCCCCCACAAACCAATTAAAAACGGATAAAGTAACAAATATAAAGTGCTGCAGTTCTGAATTACTGGGATTTTCTCTGTTTCAGTTTTTAAAATATAGGCTAAAGGTGCAAAAATCATGGCCTCAAGAGCAGTTTTATATCCAATGGAATACATTTAAATGTTAGAAAACCATCCATGTCAATTCTTAGAAACCCAACTTATCAGCCCACGCTGAGACTGCCATTTGTTTGCTCCTTTGTATTGCTGTAAGTCTCTAGCATGGCAACACGCCCTCGAGGTAATGACAAAGAATAGATAAAGGCTCATGCATTGCTGCTGAATATTCCTTAACACAGAACCCATACACACTCTTTCCTATAGAGGGTTTCATCTGCTTGATGAAAAAGTTGAGCTTTGACAGAGTTGAGTTTGAGAGAGCAGAAAGGGTAAGGGAAAGAAAGGAATACTCTTTTTTTCCTTTTTTTTTCTTTTCCCCTCCCTTCTTCTTCTCATTATTCTTTTTCTTTAATATCTGATCAATATTCATGTCCCAGTTTACTTCCTTCACTTATATCCAGAACCTTCCAGAACCCTATCCAGAACAAGGGGACTGCAAGAAGGACTGCTGCTCAGATAACAGTCAATCCTACAATATCCCTATTACGATAGCACACATCACAGTGCTTCAGCTTCTGTAGATTTATTATTATTATTATTATTATTATTGTTGTTGTTGTTGTTGTTATTATTATTTTATTATGTATTTTTGGAGGTTTGAAATGATTTATGACTTCAGCCTTCAGAAAGCACCTAGGCATTTGTGGTTGCTTCTCTGTTAGGAAAATATCTAGCATGTTTGGGATTCATTAAATAATAAAAATAATCACAAAGATGGTGTTCTCTTTGTAAGATTTTGCTGGATCATGCCGTAAGCCCTGTAAGAAAATAGAATTCTCCAGTACAAGGAAAATTTTCATTGTTTGTATGAAAATGTCAGGTAATTCTTATTCACCCCTAAAATAATTTGGCAGAAAATACCTGCCTGAGGAGCAAAAAAAAAACCCCACAAACTAATTAATACTGGAGTCAACAAAAAAGCTATCTTTTTATTTCCTGTAATGGGAAAGATTCAAAGTGGTAGCATTATGTGGGAATACCAGTCTTACTTCATAAGCCTTATCACAGAATCACAGAATCGTCTAGGTTGGAAGAGACCTCCAAGATCATCTAGTCTAACCTCTGTCCTAACACTAACAAGTCCTACACTAAACCATATCACTAAGGGCTACATCTAAACGTCTTTTAAAGACCTCCAGGGATGGCGACTCAACCACCTCTCTGGGCAGCCCATTCCAATGCCTAACAACCCGTTCAGTAAAGAAGTTCTTCCTAACATCCAACCTAAACCTCCCCTGGCGCAACTTTAGCCCATTCCCCCTCGTCCTGTCACCAGGCATGTGGGAGAATAGACCAACCCCACCTCTCTACAGCCTCCTTCAAGGTACCTGTAGAGAGTGATAAGGTCTCCCCTGAGCCTCCTCTTCTCGAGGCTAAACAACCCCAGCTCCCTCAGCCGTTCCTCATAAGACTTGTTCTCCAGACCCCTCACCAGCTTCGTTGCCCTTCTCTGGACTCTCTCGAGCACCCCTCCATGTCCTTCTTGTAGCGAGGGGCCCAAAACTGAACACAGTACTCGAGGTGCGGCCTCACCAGAGCCAAGTACCGGGGGACAATCACTTCCTTAGACCTGCTGGCCACACTGCTTCTTATACAAGCCAGGATGCCATTGGCCTTCTTGGCCACCTGAGCACACTGCTGGCTCATACTCAGCTGCCTATCAACCAGTACTCCCAGGTCCTTCTCCGCCAGGCAGCTTTCCAACCACTCATCTCCCAGCCTGTAGCACTGCTTGGGGTTGTTGTGTCCCAGATGCAGGACCTGGCCCTTGGCCTTGTTGAACTTCATGCAGTTGACCTCAGCCCATTGGTCCAGCCTATCCAGATCCTCCTGCAGAGCCTTCCTTCCCTCGAGCAGATCGACACACGCACCTAACTTGGTGTCATCTGCAAACTTACTGAGGGTGCACTTGATGCCCTCATCCAGATCACTGATAAAGATATTAAAGAGGGCCGGCCCCAGTACTGAGCCCTGGGGGACTCTACTAGTGACCGGCCTCCAACTGGATTTGGCTCCATTCACCACAACTCTTTGGGCCCGGCCATCCAGCCAGTTTTTAACCCAACAAAGCGTACGCCAGTCCAAGCCACGAGCAGCCAGTTTCTTGAGGAGAATGTTGTGGGAAACAGTGTCAAAAGCCTTACTGAAGTCAAGGTAGATCACATCCACAGCCTTCCCCTCATACACCAAGCGCGTCACTTGGTCATAGAAGGAGATCAGGTTCGTCAAGCAGGACCTGCCTTTCATAAACCCATGCTGACTGGGCCTGATCGCCTGGTTGCCCTGCAAGTGCCGCATGATGACACTCAAGATAATCTGCTCCATGAGCTTTCCTGGCACTGAGGTCAAACTGACAGGCCTATAGTTCCCCGGGTCTACCCTCTGGCCCTTCTTGTAGATGGGTGTCACTTTTGCTAGCCGCCAGTCGACTGGGACCTCCCGTGATAGCCAGGACTGCCGATAAATAATGGAAAGCGGCTTGGCCAGCTCTTCCACCAGTTCGCTCAGTACCCTTGGGTGGATCCCATCCGGCCCCATCGACTTGCGTACATCCAAGTGTTGTAGCAGGTCGCCAACCATTTCTTCGTGGATAGCAAGGGCCACATCCTGCTCCCCATCCCCTTCCACCAGCTCAGGGTACCAGGTATCCAGAGAACAACCGGTCTTGCCGCTAAAGACTGAGGCAAAGAAAGCATTAGCACCTCAGCCTTTCCCTCATCTTTTGTAACTAAGTTTCCCCCCGCATCCAGTAAAGGATGGAGATTCTCCTTAGTCCTTCTTTTTGTGTTGATGTATTTGTAAAAACGTTTTTTGTTATCTTTAACGGCAGTAGCCAGATTGAGCTCCAGATGAGCTTTGGCCTTTCTAATTTTGTCCCTGCACAGCCTCGCAACATCCTTATAGTCCTCTTGAGTAGCCCGCCCTCTTTTCCAAAGATTATAAACCCTCCTTTTTCTCCTAAGCTCTAGCCACAACTCTCTGCTCAGCCAGGCCGGTCTAGTTCCGCATCGGCTTGTCTTTGGGCACGTGGGGACAGACCGCTCCTGAGCCATTAAGATTTCCTTCTTGAGGAGTGCCCAGCCTTCCTGGACTCCTTTGCCCTTCAGAACCTCCTCCCAAGGGACTCTGCCAACCAGTGTCCTGAACAGCTCAAAGTCAGCCCTCCGGAAGTCCAAGACAGCGGTTTTACTGGTCCCCTTCCTGACTTCGCCAAGAATAGAAAACTGAACCATTTCGTGGTCACTCTGCCCAAGACAGCTCTCGACCACCACATCTCCCACCAGTCCGTCACTGTTTGTGAAGAGAAGGTCTAGCGGGGCACCTCCCCTGGTAGGCTCTCTAACCAGCTGCGTCAGGAAGCTATCTTCCACGCTCTCCAGAAACCTCCTAGACTGCTTTCTCTGGACTGTGTTGTGCTTCCAGGATATGTCTGGGAAGTTGAAGTCCCCCCACGAGAACAAGGGCTGACGATTTCGCGGCTTCTGCCAGCTGCCTGTAGAACTCCTCATCCATCTCCTCATCCTGGTTTGGTGGTCTATAACAGACCCCCACCAGGATGCTTGCCTTAAGTACTTAAGTACTTGTCTTAAGTACTCTTCCTTACGTAATGCACTAATTATCACAGACAAGGGGCAATGTTTAGGATGGGAAGCACCAGGTATTCTTACAGTGTCATAGCAGTAAATTATTGCCATCAAGAACTCACACTGATATAATCACATAAAACTTGCTACTTCAAGCACTATGTGAATTACCTGTGTGGCTCATGATTAAGTCTAAAAAGAAAAGATGATTTTGGGAGTTTTGTGTTAAAATCTGCAGAATTTATGAATACACGAAGCAGCAAGTTGTGAAAAAACAAAATTATTTTTCACTGTGGTAGTACTACCGCAATTTGTTTTTCAGAGAAAGTGCATGTTGTAGAAAAGAAATGAAACAGATTAGAAAAAATGCATGGAAGAACAAGAGGGACAAACATAAGTAAGAGGCTGAATGATTCACATAAGAAATTTTTGAAATAAAAATATGATTGCATATCTGAATAAATCTAAAATAAACAGTGTAGAATAAGATTCTTTCAAATTTAGCTGTGTCAACATTTACAAAAGAAAAAATAGACAAAAATCAATGCCATTTGAACAAACAGTAACAACATGGAACAAATAAATATTCATATCAAAGAGATCATCTGAAAGCATTGCCTTTTAGGCCATTGCTTTCTCCCTCATTCTAAAGTGCAAAGCTATTTATCATAGTAACTAATTAGTTGTTAGTTAGTAATAAAATCAATTAACCTGAATAAAAAAGGAATGAAGATCTGCATTCTTCTCTGAAATTTTCTTTGCTACATAACTACAGCAGTAATACCATTATATATATATTATAAAAAACAGGTTGGAAAAAAAAGCATCAAGAATAAACTAAGATACCTTATGAAAAGTGAAGTAAAAGGCCACATTTTTGAAAAGTGCTGAGCTGACATTTTGTGAGGCAATGTACCTGCTGAAATCAGTCCAATATCTTGTTTATACTGGGTAGCTGGGAGAACAATGTAGGAAATCAGTGGTATTCTTAAGTTTGTTTGTGAGTTTTTCCTTGATTTTTTTTTTTTTTTTAATTTTTATTATTATTATTATTTATTTATTTATTTTTTAAGCTTAGTAGACTACAGAGTTGGACAGCGGGTACAAAAGATGCCCCTCCAAATCTCCTTCTTTCTTTTCTGGAGATCTCAAGAGAATGTACTTGAAACAGGTCTCTACTACCAAGTGAAACAACTACTACCTGTTATTATGGCTAATTGTCACAACTTGTATCAATGTTATTGAGCTACATATAATAGGTTTAAAGCAAAATTGCTTTTTTTTTTTTTTTGTAAAATCCTGAATAACTGAAACAATGTGAGTGATGTGAGTGTAGAGGTCATACCATCTCACTGTCATTTCTGGATTTCTTCGAGTTCTTCAGAGAGTCAGAGGCATGCTTATTGATAGTTCCTTTCATTGCATCATGGCCCAGCAGGGCAATCATTTCATTGCATTTGTCATCTGCCGTGGTATATCGCATTCCTATGTGTAGAGGAGTACTGGAAAGAGCAAAGATACACTGTTAAAGGAACAAATAGAGCTGAAGGAGCTTAAAAGGTACAGTTTCATCCAAGCTGCCTGCTGGGAGTTCTGTTGTAATAAACTAAACTGTACTTCACAGACACACAAAATTGTTTAGACTATAAAGGGATCTCTTGAGATATGATCTAGTCCAACTGTCTCACTCACATAGGGTTAGCAAAAGCAGGTAGCCCAGGACCATGTCTGGTTGGATATCTTCAGAAATGGAAACTCCAAAACCTCTCTAGATAACCTGCTCCAGTGTTTGACCATCATCACAGTTAAAAAAAAAAAAAAGAAAAAAAAAAAGAAAAGTGTGCTTGTGTTCAGATGCAATTTCCTGTTCTTCTGTTTTGTGCCCATTGCCTCTTGTCTCATCCGTGGGTCTCACTGTCCCCATTTCTCTTGTCCTGGGAAGCCCATAATTGTATTCAGCACTCCAGAGGTGCTGCGCTCCCTCTCTTAGTGCACCGCTGAGTAAAGTGGAATCACCTCCTTTGAACTGCTCGCAATGTTCTTACTAAGCCCAGCATGCTGCTGGTTGTCTTTGCCAACAAGATCACACTGCAGACTCATTGACATGTGCTGGTGCTTGGGGTTTATTCCTTCCTACGTGCAGACCTTTTCATTTCCTTTTGTTAACCTTGATGAAGTTTCTGTCATATCAGTTCTTCAACTTACTGAGGTCCTGCTAGATGTCTGTATGACCACCTGGTCTACCAGACATTCATCTCTTTTTTGAATTGTCTGTCTCTCGAAATACTGGCTGAAATGGACTAAAACTATGCCAGAGAATGAGCTAAAAGTGAAGCAGCTTGCATGATCAGATTCTTATGTCTTGAATTTGCTCTCCAGCCATCCCTGCCTAACTTATTGATATTGGTGTCAACTCAAGCATGTGTACAGTAAGAATTTCTTGAAGCCTACATATATATGCATGGAGTATAAATACATTTTTTTACTAGTTAAGAGAATACTGAATGTTTTCTTCTCCCTGCCACGACTCTCTCAACTCCCTAGATTCTTTTTTTGATTGTTTGTCACTAAAAAACACTGCAGCACTGTGTGACCTGTGTGTGACAGCCACCGCCATGGCTGACACCAGGAAAAACAAAACCAAAAAACAGTGATGATAGTGCAGCCAACTGGGAAATAACAGTGATTTGTAACAGTAGCACAGCAAACAAGGGGACATAAAACAAATGCTTACAATGCAAACTTGGCAATTAAAGATTGATCAGAAGTAAACGCAAAACCAATCTAGAGATAATGGTAAGACCATTGTGGGAATGATCTTTCTTTTCAGTCTACAGTTAAGAGCTTAAACAACTGATGCACACATTTGCTTATTTGACATCCAGATAGATGTTATTCCAAATTAATTGAATTCATTTATGTCAAATTATCTAAATTGTGCCTAGAATTATTTGCATCAGCAAAAGGGTTATTCTCTAACGGCCAGGCTAAAACACACTCTCCATATTTAATATAAAACCCAATATCTAACACAGCAATATTTTCACTTGAGAAAGGTCTGTGATACATACAGAGTTTTAAGGAGCTAGCAAAATTTGATTTCCTTTTGTATTCTGAGTAGATTTGTACTTCGTTTTGTTTCTTTACATAATGAAGATGAATATAAACTTGAAAGAAAAAAAAACACAACATTAGACACAAAATTAGCTTGTAAACACAAAATTAAACAGTAGAAGAGAAGCCCTAGTGTGGTTAAAATTAGTAACAGCCCATAAGCATTGAAGTAATCAATATTTTGAAGGAATCAAGTTTGTGTGATGTTTTAAGTGAAGTAAATTGGATATCTGCACTTGTGAAAATTCAAAAGCTAGGAAAGCAGTGATTTATTTTTCTTTCTTAAGAAATAGTCACAGAATATAGTCCAGCTGATTTTCCATTGTACAGATAAATAGGAAAAAATATCTAATATGACAGGTTAAGGGAAGAAGGAAGATTATACTGAAGTGCAAGACTAGAGAGTACATGAGAAATGACTAGCCCAAGCCTTTGAAGCAAATGATATGAAACAATATGCTATACTGTCATGCAGTAAGCCTGATTCTAATACATAAAACAATCAGTTTTATGCTACAATTGTTTGATTAATTTCAATTTATTTACAATAAAGTGAGGATAATAAGAATCAGGATGTAGTAATAAACCGTACACAGATCCTTCATTGTCCTATACATTGCCCAGGCACTGATGTGCTTACATGCCAGTTGGAGATGTAAGCAGTTTTTTATATGATACAGTTGTGGAAATCTAATTCATATTCTGAACAAGATTCTGATTCAGTAAAGCCCTTTATTTTGGTGGTAGTATTAGCCGGTGGTTTATATGTAAAATTTTGCAGAACCTATGTTTCATAATAAAATAAAAGATTTGTTAAAGAATGTTAAAATCTAAATATCATTGTAATAGTTGAAATTTTGAAGTTTTAACAGCAGAATACAACATGAACCCAAACTTTTTATTTTTTATTTTTTTCCAACGTTTAAATAGCAGAATATGAGAGGTTTTTGTAGTTTTAAAATGAAGCTTTGAAAGATTTCTGCATAAAATAATAGTGGAAATACAAGAGAAACAATAGAAGATGCTACATTAGAAAATGGAAAAAGCTGTCAAACACAGGGTTATTAGAGTACCAAAGAAAGCATTGAAAATGCAACCAGCCCAAAAGGTAAACTCAAAGGCAGTTTAGTTCCTTATTGTGACAAATAAACCCTCTCAGAGTGTATAGGATTTTATAAGTATGTAGAAAAGTACAAAACATAACTCAGCTGCATTAACTGGACATGGAGACAGAAACTTATCAGCAAAAACAAATCAACACCACCTGTGAAGAAGAGATGAAAAGCTTGATGAGAAAAGCAAATGAAAAATATTTGAAATAGTCTTCAAAATGTATTTTTAGCTCCTTTTAAGAACAGTACAGGCTCTCTGACAAAAACATTACAAAGCACACTTCATTGTTTGCTGGACTTGAAGTGCCATTCCATAGAAAGGACTGCTCTTTACTTGTGAAAATGCAGCAACCATTCTGAGAGCTGCTTAGCGACAAGTAGTCAGCATGCTCTGCCGCTGACATGGAGTTCTTCTGTTTAACTCAGTCAAAATTTGGAAATCAATAAATATTTCTGAACAAACACATCTATTCTTTTCCCTTTTGTCCACATTTGATTTGCTAACAGAAGCATTGTAAAATTCTGGAAAATGTCATTCAAAATTTTTGGAATAGATTCCCAAACAATAATTCAGGATCTTTTACAGACTTGTATGAAGATCTCAGGTTTCTAGTATTGTTATATATTGGGCGTCCTTTAGAGCTGATTTATGTGCTGTGATTTTGCTCTAACGAATATATTTGACATACTTCAGCACATGAAGTATTCCATTCTGGCCACTGATTTCATTGGTGTTACGACTGCATTTAACAGATAAAATGAGCACTAAGGGAATTAGTATTGAAAGAACAAAGAAAAATATTTTGTGATCAACAAAAAAAACACACTTAGGTTTGTATTTGCACTTAAATAGTTATTTTAAATAATTGTAGCAATAATGCCGTTGCAGTGATGATGTAAAGACTGTTGCACAAAAGTATTATAGAGACTGTATATCATTTATTAAACAATCAAAATATCTGGGGAAACACACATGAGCTTTCAGGCAATTTTCATGGTCATTTCAGGTCATCATTTTTCTTATTGTTCCAGAAGACACTAGTGATGCTGTGGCAATTCTGACAGTGGCATTTATTTTGAACCCTAACAGGTATTCACAGAGTTATTTTCCACTCATTTATTCATGTCTAGTAAACACACAGTAGATTTCAGTTGCTTTAATTGTCTGAACAACAAGCTGGGAGATATATAGTCAGACCTTTTTCGACTTTCATTTTCTGAGAAAAAGAATATCCAGAAGTCTTGTATTTTTGTCACAAAGAGAAAGAATTAAGATGTTTCAATTATTTTAATATGATGCTGGAGGACAATCAGCAACAAAATTGTTTTTCCTTTGTAGTCTGAATTTACAATGACCCTGATGTGTCATACCCAGCACAAATAAATAGGTGTAATTGCCAGTGCTTCTTCTCCCTCATCAGAATATTTTTATATACAGAAGCTGGAGGTATACCACATTCTGTCCTTCTATTATGAAAGCATATGATCTCATATTCTCTGTAACTACTTAAAAATATGCATTAGTATCTGCTTTCTGGATCGGGGTAGATTGGCTTCCATAGGGTGACACCTACATGCACAATTAGGTGATGCAAAGAAGACAAGGGACTGGAAATTTCTTCAAATGTGCACAGGAGGTGAATACCACGATACCCTGCAGTAGGGTGGTATTTTATTTATTTTATTTTTTAGTTTTTAATTGGCTACACTCATTTTTCAATTGGAGCTCACATTTTGTGCTCCAATTTAGAAGCCACCAGAAACTATTAAAAGCAGCAGGCATTAGGGTTTTTATATGTTCAGTAATTACAGTTATTTGGAGCCCACTATGCCTCTGTGTCCCTGCTATATTAACTTTACTGAATAGAGAAGAAGAAGACAGAACTTCTTCCTTTTATATTTAGTGAGTTAACTTTTCTGCTTTGCCTGCTATGTCTGGCCAAACTTGATTCAAAGAGGCAGAGGTGAACAGCCAAGTGAAAATAGAGAAGATCAGTCTAGGTCAAAATATCACCCTATGCAATTCAGCTTCAAAGGACATATATAAGCAGCCATAAAAATTCTAATATCGAAGTCTTAGACAAAATTTAAAGAAAGAACCAAATGACCAAATATTAATCGGGTCTCTCAACAAAGGTTAAAGGAAAGGAAAGTGATAGTAATTCATCCTTGCTATAGTTTTCACATAATCATCTCATGGCCTACCTGGGTTACCAAGCTGTATGTCATCCTAAAGTGCATGGGTTGGGACTGAACCTTTTTTCTCCCTGCTAACATCTCTCTCTTCTTCAAGATTTAGTAGTGTTAACTATATCTTTGTTTTCACAGTTTGCTCCTTATTATCTTAAAGCTTCCAACATATATTGACAAATACATTCCTGGTTGTCATATTCTCTGAGGTTCAACCTTATTTTTTTCATTGGTCTCGTAATAAACTGGATATATCATTGCACCACCTTACACTAGGCAAGTCTCTTATTATAATTTCTCTGGAATAGCTCATAAAGAAAGACCTTTTAGAAAATGTAGACAGTACAGCACATACACAATTATTTATGTTTACTTATCTTAAGGGGGCAGCAGCAGCACGCTGTGCACTTCTGGAGCTCTATTTGTCTGCTCTGTCTGTGGACAAGATTAAGTGCAACTGTTTATTCGATAGTGGAGCTTAATGGGATCTCAGTGATGTTTGTCGTATCAGGTCTTTACAAAAACAAAGTCCAGTGTTTCAGCCTGATAGTGTTCATTTTTTGACATTTGTTAGAGACATAAACAATTCAATATCATGTTGAAGTACTTGGTATGTGTCACTTTAGTTTAGCTGGACAGGTATAAGGCTGTTGCTGTGAGCAGCAGCCATGTATGCATGATTTCACAAGCATAACTCATCTGGAATTGCTTTCTGTAGTCATTACTAAGGCCTAGGGGACATAATATGGAAATAATAGAATGCAAATTTACTCCAGCACCACTCTTTAAAAAGCCACAAAGTTTCTGTACTTTGACATATTGAATTCTAAATGACTTACGTAAAATACAGTCAATCTAATATGTTCTGAATCACTCTCACATTTTCCTCAAGTGTGATACTTACAGATCTTTGCCTGCCTTCTAAAGCCAATATCTGTACAAGTTAATAGTCTTCTACCAGGTTTCCTTTATTGCTATATCTTCTTGACTCCATAACCTATCAAGTCCTAAATATGTATTTTCATGCAGGTAAAAGGCTATGGATCAGTGGAATTCATGAGTAGTGCAATTCAGATCAAATACCGGGAATCAGTATTTCACCAAGTGTTTTCACACAGTAAATGTTTTCTCCCCATAATGTCCTCCCCCACTTCCCCAGAAGCTTTATCTGCAAAATTTTCATATGCATTTAAATGCACATGCCTCCTACTTAGTAGCTTTGCAAAACAAAACTACATATGAATATGTCTACAGAACAGAACACCCAAACCAATGTCTTTGTATGTGATGTTGAGAAAAGAAATAGCTGAGTATACTCTGTTTTTGTCCTTCAGCAAATGTAGCTCTTTTCATCAAATATGCAATGTATGCAAATAATGTAAGCTGAAGGTTGTCTGAAATGTTGTCTAAAATTTACTAATGATTCAATGATAATTTGGTGTAATGATCAATGACAGTTACAGTAAAATGGTCACTTATATTAAAGACAACTGCCCAAAGGCATTTTTTTCTTGTAAAGAAGCAATTACTAGATTAATGTGAACATCAGATAAATGTAACACCTTTCACTGTGAATATCACTGACCCAGAAGGGGGCAATTTTGCTGTCTGTAAAGTTGTACTTTTCTTTTTTTTATGTACATAGTTACTGTGTGCAATTGTGTGCTGTATGCTGTTGCCATTTTCACACATGAAAACAAGCATTAACAGTTATTATATAATTATATATATATATATGAATATATATAAAATGCCCATTGGAACTGTAAGTCAAGAGACAAAATGTATGCAACATTAGCACTTTGTATATCTTTGTCAAGAGATTCATCAGTTCTTCTTTTAGAAATGATAGCTGCACCAGCTGTACCTGCAGGCTCAAAGGCTTATGCAAAAAAATTGCTAAACTGCTTACCTCCAAAGAATAAAAACATTAGTCCCTCACAAAACAAAACAGAATAAACAAACAAAAAATGCAAACAAACCAAAACACACACAAAGCACACACAAAACAAAACACCTGTGCAATAATGCAAGACAAAAGAAAGCTATGGTAGGAAAAAAGATTTTTACCTGTTAGATATACTAGGTCACATTTTTATTGTGAATCTACTGTACTACCAAAACACAATAAGCAGTTCTCTTTAATTCTAGAGAAGCGGTGAGAAAGAGCATGTTCCTGTGAAGTATTGTGTGCTACTGATGTGGTAAAAAGCATCAGTAATGCTCAGTGTCTGAAACAAAGTTCCAGAGTGTTCTTGTCCCTCAGAACTGAGCTTTAAGCTACAGGAAAATGCAGTTAAATCAGGCTGTCAGCCCCCATACTGGCAAAAGCCACATGGCATCCATTGTTACAAGGAGCTCTGTAAGGTGAATAAAAAGCAAGAGGGATACAAAGGTCACAAAAATGTAAGACAAGAAATCCTGCTGAATATTTTTCACCATTTTAAATAGTATGAGGGCAAATGTTTCAAAGCTCTTTGTTTCCACACAAACAAACACACACACACAGATTTCTCAACATGTTCTCTCTATGTATATATAAGAAAGGTGAAAACAAATGAGGGTATATGAAGTAAAATGAGAATCCTGCATTGCTGGACAAGATCACAGTATGCTGCACTCTCTGTGTTAGTGAAACAATAAATGATGGTATAAGGATATTGCCTGTTTCTTTTCTATCCTTCTTTACTCCCCCGTTTTGTATTGGGCGTGAGACTGACTAACTTACATTCTTCCACCCAGTCTAATATCCTTCATTTCATTACCATTACATTACCATAGCTGTTTTCCTTCTTGCCATAATACGATATCGGACAGGAAAGGCAAAATTGTATCTGATTATTACTGTTATTTCAGTGTCTCTATAATTCCAAGAACCCATAATTTTAGAGATTAACTTTCTTTTTAGAAGTGTAGTTAGAGTAAAGACTACTTGGATTCCTTTCTTTGTATTTCTTATGATAAAGAACTTAGATTCCTTTGCAGTTAAATGTCATTCTAATACACCAGTGTTTGTGCTGTGGAAATTTTTCAGGCTTTCTGTACTTTATGAACAATCTCATGGTCTCAGGTCAAGTTACTCATTGCTTCTTACTGTATGTTACCAGTTCTGCAATCAGTCTGGAAATGTGCAGGATACCACAGCCAGCAGTCAGTAGTAGAGGCCACAGTGTTGCCCTTACTGCAGTAAGTGTGGCCCTAATGGAAGGCAGTGATGGGCACTGAAGGATAGGTGCAGGGCATCCTCTGCTCCTGGAGACTCAGCACAGAATGTGGAAGCTGCTGTACTTCCTATCCCAGGTGCTTCTACTTGCATGATGAAGCTCTCCTTGGGCTAGCAAGTAGAGATACAGCTGCAGGTGAAATTTATTAAAATGTTGTTGTTGCCACAGGGGTTTGAGATCTCACAATGTTGTATATGCATACAGAAATTCCTATACACATGGGCATATGTACATATGTACAGGTAACATAAAAGCAATGACAGGAATGTTCCAACATTAATCATACTTTACTAGTGATAATGAGTTTATTTGTAATATATCAGACCAGTGTATGAATATATTATGTACATTATATCATATGTACATTATATCATATGTGCTGCACTCCCATGCAGTGTGTGCATAAAGACATGCATACACTGTTGTTGGACCACCAGTTCTTGGTACTCAAAAGCAAATCTGGTTTCAGTCTGATTCTCTAGAGTGGAACAGCACACTGTTTCATATACCACACTCCATTCTGTAGACATGCGCAGACTGAGGAAAACAGGATGTCTTTCAGTTTCTTTTTTCTTTCAGTTGAAATACTATCTAATATTTAGCATAAATATACTTAGCCTAAATACTCCATCCACATACTCTTACTGCTAGTGAGAAAAGAATCAGAAGACAATGGCAAGGCTAAGAGAAGAAAGATGAAAAATCCTCTTATTTGAACTACTCACAGCCCTCTGAAAATCAATTTGTTTCAGATAGTGACATTCTGTTGTCCAGAGGGTTTTGTCTTCTTCCTCAGATGTGGACTACCCTGCTGAGAAGCTCTGAGACAGTTTTCAAGCTTAGAAACCTTCATGTGAGGTTTTGGACACCTCCAAAACATGTCATCTGAAGTTACATCTGCAGCAGTGAGAAAAAGTTACGTTATTTATTTATTTATTTATTTATTTTAATCCAAATGAAGATATATTGCATTTTTATCTTGTAATTAAATGTGGATAATACTGCTCTGAAAATAGTTCCCTAAATGGCAAACTGAACCTGTGGCTCCAAATACAGTAAATATAACAGCAAAAATATTTACACTACAAGACACTACAAATTTGTTCTCAAATAATTTCTAGACTCTGAGCCTAAACACTAAAGGCCCATATGAAATGTCACGGTAACAGAATCAGGCTGTGAAAAGAACATTCTACTTCAGATAAAAAAACAAAAACAAATACCTGCACACAGCTGGTGGAAACAATAAAGCATATGAAATTGTGAAGTCCAAGAGATCTACATAGAGAAGTATGACTTAACAGTAAAATACATGCAGTTCTCTTTCACTCTAGTAATTTGATTGTCTGTGTTATAGTCTATATCAAAGACAACCTGTGGAGAAAGCTGTCAACTTTAAGAAGGTCACAAAGCTAAACTGCCCATCATGCTCATTCAGTACAGTAGCATTTATCAGAGCACATGGATTTATCCTGTAGCAAACAAAGCTTTTCCTGAGCATCAGGAGAAACCTGGCACTTTTTTGTTTCCTGCAGGTTCCTGGGCTTTGATGCCAGGAAGGGCATCTGCAAAAGCTGGCTAACAATGTTGGCAAACCGTGGGAAATGCCTTTGAGAGTGATTTATTTCCTTCTAACCCATTTGTAGGCAATCTGTGCCCAAATGTCTATAGTAAAAAGGTCAGAGTAATGAAATGCTTAGTGATGAAGCACACATGAGACAGAGAAGGGTGAGGGGGGAGGTGTCAAACTGCAAACTTAAACTGGAACATGTAGGTATCAAGCATGCAAAACCGCAGCGGAGCCTACCACCAAAGGTCTTTTTATCTTTTACTACCAAAGACATCATTCAAATAATTCTTCTAAAAATCCAGACTTCATGGGCTGCGGTTCAGGCTTTTTATTCCCCACAGAAAGTAAAGGCAATAATATGAGAAATTTTCTACTTCCTATCTTATAATTAATTTCACTTTTGCTTTAAAGTAATAGCCAATACAATCATATAATAGACAGTGTGGTTTAATTTGGGATAGTTTAACTTCCTATTAGCAAGTAGATTGCATGAAAGCTCAATATATGAGCTATGGTTGTTTTATAATTTATCATGCTGGAAGCTCTAGCTTTATGTATTAGGAATAAATCTATAACAAAAAATTGAAGGTAAGAGTTTTTATTAGATTAAAAAGATGCAAGTAATATACACAAGCTTCCAGGATCTAATTATACTATAACTATACTACGATTTTCACCAGATGTTGGATTTGGGACACTATCAGTAGAGTGGGAAATTCTGTAGACACCGAAAGAAAATTTGTAAGATCTGAAGCTCATGCACAGAAGTCTAGAAATCACTGCACTCAATGGAACTAATAGAACGAATAATATATTCTCAAGGGCATTTCCTGTCATATGAATGACAATTGCAGGCTCTTACACCATAAAAACACCACTGTAATAAGAACCTCTTCTGCACCCAAATCAAATCCATATCTCAATAGAGGGGTTCCTGTCACTGAACAGTTTCATGAAGCCCCCTGTCATGTCCTCCTCTTCACAACAAACACTAAACAAACACACATTCTCTTTGATCTTTGAGGGATGTGGATTTAACCTTTGGTTCTCTAAATTGAGAAAATTTTGAAATTTGTCTTAGAGGGTCAAAGAGGTTGGTCATCTCTCCTCCTTCCTTCCTTCCTTCCTTCCTTCCTTCCTTCCTTCCTTCCTTCCTTCCTTCCTTCCTTCCTTCCTTCCTTCCTTCCTTCCTTCCTTCCTTCCTTCCTTCCTTCCTTCCTTCCTTCCTTCCTTCCTTCCTTCCTTCCTTCCTTCCTTCCTTCCTTCCTTCCTTCCTTCCTTCCTTCCTTCCTTCTTCTTTTCTTTCTCTTCTCTTTCTTTCTCTTTCTCTTTCTCTTTCTCTTTCTCTTTCTCTTTCTCTTTCTCTTTCTCTTTCTCTTTCTCTTTCTCTTTCTCTTTCTCTTTCTCTTTCTCTTTCTCTTTCTCTTTCTCTTTCTCTCTCTCTTTCTCTCTCTCTTTCTCTTTCCCTTTCTCTTTCCCTTTCTCTTTTCCCTTTCCCTTTCCCTTTCCCTTTCCCTTTCCCTTTCCCTTTCCCTTTCCCTTTCCCTTTCCCTTTCCCTTTCCCTTTCCCTTTCCCTTTCCCTTTCCCTTTCCCTTTCCCTTTCCCTTTCCCTTTCCCTTTCCCTTTCCCTTTCCCTTTCCCTTTCCCTTTCCCTTTCCTTCTCTTTCTCTTTTTCTTCTTTTTCTTTCTTTTTTGTTTTGATATAAGAAGATACTTGAAAATATATAATTATTCATCTTTTCTTTTTTCTTTTCTTTTTAGTTCCCCATGACAGAAATGTATTGAAAAGCAAATATAAAACTCAGAAAGTGTGAAAAGGCACTGTACAATTCTGCCTGTTAATCTGTGTTGCATTAGTAACAGACGGAATGTTCTCCAGGACACCTATGAATTATCTTCCAATTCAAAAATGAGGAAAAAAAAACACACTGTATGTTTCACTCTTAAGATTCAAAACAGTCATCAGATGAGGACAGACAGCAAAGCCCAGAGTCTGGCCTATCACGTAACTCTGTGTCTGTTTTAAAAATAACAATATCAGGATCTAATAATTTTATTTGATTCATTCCAGTATCTTTTGCTACTGGTCCTAATATGCAGTACATAATAAATATAAGTTGCTGTTTATAATTTAAAAGGACATATTATACATAATGACATGCATGGGATAATAAGAATGGAAGGAAATTGCTTACAGGAAAAACAGAACAACTTCAATTAGGAAAACTGATATCCAGTGTTCGAATTACTGGATATGCACCATAGGCAAAATAAAATATAAAGATGGAAACAAAAGTAAAAGTTTTATGTTTTGGAAAGCTGTGTCTTACACTATATATATATAAAATGATTTTTTTTTTTTAAATGTAGCCCTAGTTGCAAAATTCTTCAGAGAGAGACTTTACGTCTATTAAAAAGTAAAACAAATGTGTATGAGTTTAGGATTATTACAGTAAAGAAATGTGCATTCTTAAGTGGTTTATAATCAAAAGGATTATGGGGTAGGAGAGAGCCTGCGTGTTGATGAAATTCACTAAAAATAAAGTCTTCCATAGATACCAGACCCATTACCTCAAGAGAATCATCATATCTATTGTTCATGTGCTTCACAGGTGGTTTACACATGTGATACAGAACTAATATATTCAGGATGCCGTAGAGTTCTGTGCCTGTACAAAAATATTTCTGCAAGGCCTGTGTAGATGTGTGGTAATTCCAAGAAACTTTGAACCAATGGAGCTTATGACACAGATCATGGTGCAGATCCAATATACAAATCCTCTGAAGAGATCCACAGCTTCCCAGATTCACTTCTATTACTCACTGAATGAAAAGGTATTTCCATTTTGAAATACAAAGCGGGAGGAAAAAAATCATTATAAAAAGGGTGTGCAGATATCTTATGTAAACTCTATAAGAGCTTTTTCTAGCTGACCTTATCAGGTGAACTTGGCCCCCTATAATGATCCTCCTTTCTCTCTTTCTTCCACTTTCACAGGCTACAGTAAAATAGATTTCTTAACTTCAAATGGCAAAAGTTAATTTCCTGTTTTCTTGTTTAAAATAGATTACAGTACATTCTGCATTGTTTCTGCAGCTTTCCAAAGCTTCCAAAGGTATTATTATATTAATTAGTACATAATTATCACTGTTACAGGGTGTGTATGGGAAAGGATGGGAGTTAGATCGTTCATTTTAATTTAGTTTGATATCTTTCTTGCTTACTTAAATGTTCCTGAGTACATATTTCTGGCTAGAACTCTGTCTTACAGAAACAATCATTGGCCTCACCTGAAAACATTTTGATTCATGACCTTTGGTAGAAGGTTTTCAATGATTTGAGAGTTGTACAAAATATGGAGACATACACTTACACTCAGGCATGGGAACATTGTCCCCGAGACAGTTTTCCTTTGCCTAGTTTTTTCTTTGTAATATGTAGCATTTTTTTTTTCACAGATGGCCATAACTTGTCCATTTTTCATTTTGTTGTCTCCTCATTGGAGTCCAAGGTCTGTAATTTTCAGAGGAACTGAGTACTCACAGAGGCTGCAACAGTCAATAGCAATAATACATGGAAGAGATAAACTACTATATAATATGTAGGTGTATCAAATATGTCATAAGAATCAAAGACTTTGTGGGTCTTTATTTTTCATATTTTAAGCACACTACTTTAATATACCAGTGGGAAAAAAAAATCAAGGTTGCCATTAATGTTATATCCTTATACTATCTATGCTATATATTTATGCTATATCCCTCAGGGGTCTTCCCTGTGACTGTTAATGTTTAATATCTTTATCAGTGGGAATGACAGTGGGATAGACAGTGGGATCGAGTGCACTCTCAGCAAGTTTGCAGATGACACCAAGCTGAGTGGTGCAGTTGATACAACAGAAGGAAGAGATGCCATCTAAAGGAACCCAGACAAGCTTGAGAAGTAGGCCAAAGTGAACCTAATGAGGTTCAACATGGCAAAGTGCAAGGTGCTGCACCTGGGTTGGGGCAATCCCAGACATAAGTACAGACTGGAAGAAGAACTCATTGAGTGCAGCCTTGCAGAGAAGGACTTGGGTATTCTCGTTGATGAAAAGCTTGATACAAGGAGGCAGTGCATGCTTGCAGCCCATTATCCTGGGCTGCATCAAAAGAGAAGTGTGACCAGCAGGTTGAGGGAGGTGATTGTCCCCCTCTATTCTGCCCTTGTGAGGTCCCACTTGGAGTACTTCATCCAGGTCTGGAGTCCCCAGCAAAAGAAGGATGTTCATCGTGTTAGAGCAGGTCCAGAGGAGGACCACAAGGATGATCAGAGGTCTGAAGAACTTCTCCTATGAATAAAGGCTGAGAGAGATAGGGCTGTTCAGCCTACAGAAGAGAAGGCTTCAGGGTGACTTCCTTGTGGCTTCTCAATACTTAAAGGGCGCTTATAAGAGATGGAGAACAACTTTTTGCTCGATCAGATAATGTCAAGATGAGGGGGAATGGTTTTAAACTAAAAGAGGGGAGATTTAGATTAGAGGTTAGGAGGAAATTCTTCACTCAGAGGGTGGCAAGGCACTGGAACAGGTGGCCCAAAGACATTGTGGATGCCCCATTCCTGGAGGACGAGGTTGGATGAGGCCCTGTGCAACCTGATCTAGTGGGCAGCATCTCTGCCCATGGTGGAATTAGAACTGGATGATCTTTAAGGTTCCTTCCAACCCAAGCTAGTCTATGGTTCTATGGTCTTGCTAACAGCTATTTAAAATGTACCAGTACAATCATGAACATGTCTGGTCACCTTGAAAACTGCGCAAGTACATCCTGGAACATGTTGCAGAAATATTGAATGGTAGGGCAGACAGGTTAGTGAAGAAGATGTTTTTTTTAATAGAAATAGTTAACAAGGCAAAGCAGTGCGGGATACATATACAACCTAGCTGCATGTTTCCTATGTAAGGAAGAGTGGCAATATCTTATTTGAGCCTATGATTGCTCCTGGGCTAAACAATGTGGATACATCCTGAGTGTAAAACAGGAAGCATGCCAGAGTTGTGAAGATAATTTAGTTAATACTTTGTATATTTTTTTCTAATTAATCATAGCTTCACTTATTTTTAGCAATTAATTTTATAGAAAAAGCTAATGAGGAAATCAGTATTTTAATATATAACATATCATATATTATAAATATGCCCAGGGCCATATTCTGAACAAAGATGATAAAACAAGTCATTCCAACAGGTGTTCATTAAGTAAGCACTGAACAGAGAATGAGGCAAGAAGTGTACGTAATTATGAAATTAAAGATTGTATTTTTGTGTACTTACAAAAAGGTGCAATTACTGTTTCAGGAACAACTGCCAGCTACCGCCCACCATGACCACATATGAAGGGGTTATTTTCAGTTTCCTTGGATGGCAAAACTGTACTCTTCAATGCCCTTGGAAAATTACTTTTCACAGAATTAAAAAATACAGTCCAAAATAGTTGTATTTGGATTCAATTCCTCCCATGCTGTTTCCATTGAATAATAACATGTAATCTGTAGAAATCAAATGCAAGTGTCCTCCAACAGCAGTAAGAGAAGTCTTGGAGGTGACCACAAGGTTGAGTGCCAGTGATCACTGAAAACATAGGCAATGTAAAAAGACTTTTTATCTCCATCTCTGTATACAGTTCTGCTCTATACTTGTGCTAGGCAAAAATTTATTATCCACAGAAATCTGACCCAGCTCTAAAACCTCCTGCACACATTTTTACTTCAAATATGCTTGATGCCAGGAACTACCATACCACCTGTGCAGCTTGTTTGTTTTTTGTCATCTCCTTTTTCCTAACACCTGTGACAAACAGGTCAGCACCAAACTAGAGTTTCTTGCAGTGCATAAATGAATCTAGATTATTCCCTGAAACAAAAAAAAATCAAGGTCCACCAGGCAATTAAATGAAGGGCTATACTGAGAAAGATTGTTCCCTGTTTATATGGGAAATACTTATGCCTTTAAGAGTGACAGTAAGAAGTACAAAATGTCTTTGACCTCCATTCTCTGTCAAGCTGATTATGCAAATTTTTTGCCATTTAGTAAAATGCTTTCCCTCCAAAAACAACCTCATATTCTAACCAGATAGTGATACTTGATTGACCCATAAATCTGTTAAGCTAAGTATCACTCAGGATTATCTAGAGGTTAATTAGAGAAGTACATCAAGATATTTTTTGGGGTGGGTAATATTAAACCAAAATTTCCTTAAAGGGTTAAGTCCATTAGATTCAAGATGACTCTTTCACTCTGCTCTGGAAGTGACTGAATTTTCACACTCTGAAGGTAACTAATTTTTATTCAGCACTGTAAGAAAGTAAATGAGGTTATAAATAATAACTTATCGCCTGACTGATCCAGATTACATTTGTATGGTTTGGTATGGCCAATTTCTGAACAATTTGATTTAAACAGTCATTGATGATCAGTGCTTTCTGAGTCATGGTTTTATCTTCTGACTGATAGAGATACTGAGCCAAAGGAAAATATGTACTGGACGTATTTTATTGATTGCATAGTTTATTTATATTTTGGAACAGTTACAACAAGCAGCACGGTGCTAAAATGAATTAGAAAACAGAAACATGTTTTTGCCACATTTCTAGTGCTGTCAACCAGCATTAATTGATAAAAGCTAATTTTTGTTCTTTTATTTACACAGATGTAAGTCTTAGCTGAAGTTGGTGCAGACTCTCCAAATTTCTGCTACAAATGTGAAAGGCAAATTTTTTCAGATAAATGACATAGATGCAAAACTTGAAGAGTATCAGAATGGGAGTATTGGTACTACTATTAATTCTGTTGCTTGTGAACATTGAAGGAGGTGCTACTTTGAATCCATAACTGATCTGCAGTTGGTTGGAATATTTGTTATCTCTAATGTTATTGTCAGCATGAAGATACTTTCATTTTAAATATTTCTTTAAGGGTCTGCAAGGGTGTTTGCTTGTTTGTTTTCTGGAAAGACATATTTTTCTAGGAGGGAAATTGAACATCATGCTTAAGAAGCTCCATCTCCCTATGATGTCTGTGTTAGGTATGAGAGTGTCTTACAGGATGTCCACACAATGGTTATCTTAATCAGATATACAAAATACCTTGAATATTCTGTAGAGAAATTCAGAAAAAACTTTGCTGCTTATTTTAGGTACATAATCACTGTCTTAATACAATTAACTAAAGAATTTTGAGTCATTCTCACAAAACAGATCTACAGTGATTTCAGAACTGATCCTACAAGCAGATATCTGACTTCATTGTGATATCTACGGTGAGATCTCAGTCTTCCATAAATTGCAGGAAGATCTCTTTGATCATGCTTTATATTTCTGTTTATCTACAGCCAGTTAAGCTGTTTAAAACAGATAACATGAGAAAATAAGTTTGCCTTTATTCTGTTTGTATGCTCTCCATTAATAGGTTTCAAAGTGTAGGACACTGCTATTCAGAAAAAAAAAAAAAAAAAAAAAAAGCTAAAAAAAGCTAGAATTTCATGCAGTTATGTTTAACCTTTTTGCTGTGTTTAAAAACTATTCATGACGTCTGTATTTTTTGGTTACTAATGATGTGACCACAGATTGAGGTTGGAAGAGACCTCTGGAGATCATATGGTCCAACAACTCAGCTCAACCAGGACCACCTAGACCAGGTTGCCCAGAATCACATTGAGGTGGCTCTTGAAGATCTCCAAAGAGGGAGACTTTCCCTATAAGCGAAGTGCTCCAGTCCCTTCATTTTCACGGCCCTTTGTTGGACTGTCTCCAGTATGTGCATGCCTGTCTTGCACTGAGGAGCCCAGAACTGGACACAGCAGTCTATGTGTGGCCACACCAGTGCTGAGTAGAGGGAAAGGATTACCTCCTTCTACCTGGAGGCAATGATAATGCAGCACAGGGTATCAGTGGTGTTTTTTGTACATGGATGCTATGCTAGTGCATGTGATCAGTCATGTAAATCACATTTTTGCCATAATGAGAAATCCGTTAAAGAGAGGAAAAAAAAGAAAAAAAAAAAGTAAATTGTTAAAGGATTGAGTGACACTAATACAGTTAAGAAATGCCTTAATAAGACAACATGAAAACAATTTAGAATCTCTCACATGTACTTTCATTAAGAACAAAAATCACTGTTATGTGTTTCGGTTTACGATACTGAAAGAAGTTGTAGCTACAAAACCAACCAACCAACCAACCAACCAAGGAAAAAAAAAAAAAGATTGCTTTTGTCAACAGTAATGAACAGTAATGCTTGCAAATAGTTATTTAGGCTTTTTTTTTTTTTTTTTTTGGTCACCCCTCAGCAACAACTTCTTTCTGCTAATAACCACCAGCTCTCTGAAAACTTTTTTTTTTTTTTTAATAGCATGAATAAATTGTAAGAAGAAAAAAATCAAGTCCACATTACACATGGCGGCTTAAAGGGTGCAATGGAATTTTAAAGTCTGACATTACTCAAGAAAAGTAAAAGAGAAGAAAACAAATGAACAACAACAACACAAACAATATAACCCTTTGTTTCCCTTTTTAACTTGTCAACCAGTCTGAAACCTCACTGGGAGCCACCTGTAAATGTGTGCCATCTATCCTGCTGCCCTGTTCCACCTGGTTCAGTCCCATCCCTAGTGCAGTGAATGTGTTTATGCTCAACCTTCACACCACATGATGAGCCAGGAATGACCTTGTCAGCTCCTCACCTGCCCCAAACTGAACGAAATTTGATGAATTATTCTACCCAAGCCTTTGACACTGACAGCGGGCAGCCAGGCCTGACAGTGTTTTCCTTCTGCCCATAACCCGAAAGCTAAAGGTGCAGCCTGATGCACAGGTTGGTGTGTTCTTAGGGCCAGGCTCTGCAGCTCCCACCCTGTTAGGGACCCTTACCCCACCACATATCACTACTTCTTCAGCACTCAGAGAGATATGAAATAACCCTTGCTCCAAAGGATAGTGGCCTTTGGGTTTTAATGGTTAGTCATTTCATGGTAGCAAACTATGGCATGTAAGCCAATAAAACATTAAAATTTCAAGGAGTCAGGGAACAAAACCTATACAAATGCCTTACAACAAATCTGAGCACATTTTAGAATTTGCTGTACATAATGAAAACTGGAAATTTTTGTTTGTTTGTTTTTAGTAAAAGCCTGCTAACATTATTAATACAACATTTACCTTTTTACTAATATTGGTGCCCATATTTATATTAGCTTTGGTTTCCACAATTACAATATATATATACATATAGAGAGAGTAATTGTGGAATAATATATATATATATATATATAGTTACTTGTTATATAGAATTACATTATAGAAAAAAAAAGTAGTAGTATTTCATATCTTTTTGTAGTGAACTAACTATAAAAATTTTCAGTTTTCAGGGGTAAAACAAGAAGGAAGCACACACATTTAGAATCTGTCTGTATGAACTAGAATTTCTGAAAAATTCAATAAAAAGGAACAAAGAGTTGTTTATCAAACATCACATGTATAAATGAATGCCTGCAGGCATGCATGCATATGGGTGTATATGTGTGTGCCAAAAAAACCACAAAGCTGAACAATAAGGAAATGCTATGACAATGTCTCTTTGTTAAGGCTTTTAGTCTTCCTGCTAATATCCTCATTCTCTCAGACCATATTGTATTTTCCATTATGTATCATGATGTTGTTTCACGATGAAAAGTGGATGCAGAGGACCAGTGATGTCCCAACAGCTCTGTATCATAGAAAATACATTTCTGCAAGAGACTTGTGTGATATATTTGTATGCAAATACTTTATTTCCCATCCATATGTGTGTTCAGCAAACTCTTCCCTTTGTCCTTCCCCATGAGAATGTCAAACACATTTTCCAAGGAAAGCAGAAATTAAGAGTCATTGTATAATTAAGAACATCCAAGAATATGCAAGAATTAAAAGCATTCAATTTTCTTTGAAAGTCATTCTGAATTAGGAAAAGAAACTGGTAGCTAATTAGCTAAATGGATACATACATACACATATGTATATATACAAACATGTATGTACGTGTTTTCATGTTTAGACCTGTATCTACTTATCCCCATGTATTGAGGGAGAGTTATTTGATGATTAATTCTTTGGCACTACTTCTTGCTGTTATCCTTCAGTGCTGTCACAGTAAGCCTACTGCCACACAAATGATGGGTTGTGTTTAGGAAGTATCCTTACATTGTTGCAGCAGTAGCATACTTTAATAGTGGCTCAGACTGTATGGCCGTTCTTATCCTAGGGCAATTCTAAGGTGGAACATTTAGTTCATTGCATCATTTTTTATGCATAAATACCTTTTCGCTGGAGACCTGGCTAATCTTCTAAATAATTTCTTTCAAGCAGTGTGCAGTTTTTTACCACCTGTTCTCAATGAGGTTAGGTCTGTTTCAGTTAACCCTGATGAAAATGTTCGGTTTTATTACTAGCTTCTGTGTGGAACACATTAAATTAGTATTTCAGTGCCTCACAAATTTCAGAGACTGCATTTTCACAATATCTCTTCAACAAAAGTCATAGCGTTTTGAGGACAAATGAAAGGCATAGTTTAAGTAATTCATTAAGGGTCACATAAGAGAAATGTATCAAAGCGGAGCTATGTCCCTACTATTTGATCATTGTTCAGTGTCTTGATCACTAAACAGTCTTTCTCGTGAGTCATATGTGGCCTTGATCCAGTAATCAACCGAATTACACAGGTGCTTAAAACTATGCACATGATTAAGTACGTTGCCAGACAAAAGGCTCAATGTGCTTACCAATTTATGGACAGAATAGTAGGGAGACAAGATATGGATCAAGGAGAAATGAAAATCTTCATGAAAAGGTGTGTTATGTGTGATTCTGGGAGTGATACAGTAACTGATCCTGAATCTGTAAAAGTAAGAAAAAATTACAGCTAAATTAACTATTGAAGAAGACCTACTACTTGATATTTTTTTCCTTTTTTTTTTTTTTTTAATTTCTATTGAGATCAGTGAACTTTCTGCTCCAATTTTAGACATACATATTGTTATGCTCTGGGGCAACAGTTAGATTTTATTGCACAATTTGTATCTCCCACATAAGTGGTATAAATCTCCATCCTTTTCTCTTGAAAATTAGAGTTAATTAAATTTGTAGCAAAGAAAGATTTAATTAATCTTAATTGTGGCAAGTTAGTGTTAGAGACTGGTAGGAATAGCATAGATACAAATGGGAGTCAAAATGTTGCAGAAATTAGAATAGGTAAGTAGATGAGGCTGCACAGCCCATCCCAGTGGTGCTGGGCAAACTTTGGAATGAGGAAAAAACGTCCTGTAAAAACTGTTCCAGCTCTTCCATCTTCATTCTCATATGGATTTTTCCTGACCTCAGCATGATGAGATATTGACAGGATAAGAGGAATGCAAGAAAATGTTTTGTAATGTGCATTGATATACCACTTTTTTTTTGGACAATCAAGTTAAAATACAGAAGTGAAATTCTTTTTTTTTTTTTTTTTTTTTTTTTATCCCTAAGTGCTTCTGAAACTTATCTGTATCTCACTGAAATTGATGGAAAAATAAAATAAACATTACTGAAAGCAACAGGAAAGAGGCTAGTTTTCCACTGATATTAAACTGGAGTAGCAAATAGTGGCTAAAATAGTATTGTTTGGTATCATTTGGTGCCTTTTCTCCCTCATGAAATGCAGACTACTGCTTTGCATAGCCTAGAATTTAAAAAAGGACTTTTTTGATCTTCTCAGTGAAGTGACTTTTTGAAATTAATTACACAGAACAAAAGTTAATTATACCAAGCAACAAATTAAAGTACTCTCCCTTTAAAATAATAATGATAATGATAACAGGAACAATAATTAATTAAAGTAATGTGTCAGATTACATATAAATGACTCTTACTTATAAAAGTTGTAACTTGGTAGAAAACAAAAATTGAAGTATGTAGAATTGAGATCTCCAAAACATCTGTGAACTCAGTAACATTTGATTATATTGGACTGGTGAATATTTGGGATTATTCTGTTTAATTACCCTCTGAAACATGATTTGACAGATTAGTGCAATCGTACAAAGACAAAGTAACAAATTGCACATTGTAGAGCATGGAAATGAATTCACAGAAAGATAATAGCAAGAAATATGGCAAAACATAAGACACCGGGGGAAAAAAAAAAAAAAAAAAAGACCTAAGGAAGATACACAAGCATGTTTTTGTTGTTGAGATATCTCCAACTGAGATAACCGTTTCACCTTCTCCTCCCCCCCCCCCCCCCCCCCCCCCCCCCCCCCCCCCCCCCCCCTTCCCTCCAGTGCAGGGGATTGGGGAATGGGATCTGCGATCAGCCCCTGACGCTTCGTCTCCGCGGCTCCTTCACGGTCACTCTCTGCCCCTGCTCCACGTGCGGTCCCTCCCACGGGATGCCGTCCTTCCCGAACTGAGCCTGCGGGGGCTGCCCGCAGGCTGCAGCTCTTCAAGAACTGCTCCCACACGGCTCCGTACCACGGGGTCCATCCATCCCCCAGGAGCAAACTGCTCCAGCACGGGTCCCCCACGGGCGGCAGCTCCCTCCAGACCTCCTGCTCCTGCGTGGGCTCCTCTCCATGGGCTGCAGCTCCGGCCCAGGGCCTGCTCCTGTGGGGGTTTTCTATGGGCCGCAGCCTCCTCCAGGCCACATCCACCTACTCCACTGGGGGCTCCTCCACGGTGGGGTTGCAGTGTGGAGATCTGCTTCATGTGGGACCCATGGGCTGCAGGGGGACAGCCTGCTCCACCAGGGGCCTCTCCACAGGCCACAGGGGAACTGCTGCTGCGTGCCTGGAGCGCCTCCTGCCTTCCTGCTGCACTGACCTTGGGGTCTGCAGGTATGGTTCTCTCTACATGAGCCAGCAGTGTGCCCAAATGGCCTGTATGGCCAGTGGTATCCTGGCCTTCATCAGAAGCAGGACTGGGGAAGTGATCCTCATCCGCTTGTACACAACACTGGTGAGACCACACCTTGAATCTTGTGCTCAGTTTGGGGCCCTGTGGTGGTTTTACCGTGCTAGACAGCTGAACACCACAACCGCTCTCTCCCTCCCCCTCCTTAGATGAGGAGGGGAAGAAGTAAAGGAAAGAACAACTCATGGGTTGAGATAAGGATGAATTACTTAAAGGAAAAAAAATAATTATTAAGGAAAGATTATTATTAATCAAACAATTTAACTAAACAATTTAACTAAACAATTAACAATTTAACTAAAGGGGAAAAAGGAAAGGGGAAAGGGAGGGGGAAAGGGAAAACTAAGCAAAACAAGCGAAGGCTATGTGGAAGTGCAGAGGAAAGAAATTACTCTCTACTTCCCACAAATGAGCGATGCTTGACCACGTCCTTGAAGCAGGGCCTCAACGCACGTAGCCGGTGTTCGGGAGGAGGACAGATGTTTTCACAATGAGAGCCCACCCCTACCCTCTTCCTCCTTTTTCCACCTTTTATTGCTGAGTGTGACATCATATGGTATGGAATATCCCTTTGGTTGGTTTAGGTCAGCTGCCCTGGTGATGTTTCTTTTCTCACATCTTTGCCCACCCCTAGGGGAATTAGGGAAAGTCCTGATGCTGTGCCAGCACTGCTCAGCAGCAGACACAACACTGGTGTGATACCATGGCTGTTTTAGCTACGAGTGCAGAGCACAGCACTGTATGGGCTGCTGCAGTGAAAGTTAACATCCCAGCCCAACCCAGTACAGGCTCCTCACTACAAGAAGGACATTGAGTTGCTTGAGCATGTGCAGAGAAGAGCAATGATGCTGGTGAAGGAACTAGGGAAGATATATAAGGAGCAGCTGAGGGAATTGGGGTTGTTTAGTCTGGAGAAGAAGAGGCTGAGGTGGGACCTCATTGCTCTCTACAGGAGACTATAGTGAGGAGGTTGTCAATCTCTTTTCTCAGGTGACAAGTGATAGGAAGTGAAGAAATGCTCTGAAGTTGTACCAGCAGAGGTTTAGACTGGACATTAGGAAGAATTTCTTCATGGAGATTGGAATAGGCTACCCAGGGAAATGGGAGAGTCCTCACTCCTGATGGTATTTAAGAAATGTGAGGACATGGCACTAAGGGATATGGTTTAATGATGGGACTTAGTAGGTTGATGGTTGAACTTGGTGATCTTGAAGGTCTTTTCCTACCTAGATGATTCTATGATTATGTGATTCTATGATTCTGTGAACTACATATCTGAAAACATGTATCAAAGCTGACATCTCTCATATTACTGAAAGGAGCCCTCAGTCCTTTTTCTCCAACTAGACATCTTTGCTGCTTGTAATTCATGATTCACAAGATAATGTCAATCTTGGTGCAGCAGGAGAAAATTTCTAAGGAAGACTTTGGCTAAGTCAGCTTTAAAGGAGTGTAAAGTAATCCTGAAGTAATATACTACACCTCTTTATTTAACAGTTGTTCTCTATTCATAGAATATGTTAAAAAGAGTGTGTTTGTAAATGGATCATGATTTTAGGAGACTCTGAATTTGGCTCTTATTGCTATCTGAAAATTGCATCGTTCATTTGAATACATGACCCTAAACGTCTGACTTTGGAAATCTAAGCTTAAATTAGCATAAATAAGATTTAGCATGTGTTATGTCTAGATTCTAAACTGCTGTTCTGTGTGAAGAAAAAAAAATCTTAAAATGTGGATGTCTTTCTCTTAAGAAGTTGTATTAAAGCTCCAATATTTCACGTTTTCTCTTAGAATAAGCATGTACAAAATGTTCTTTGCACACTAGTCCTTGCATGGCTAATATATATGCATCAGAACTGTGCTGTCACACATAAGCCATAAAATCATACAACTGTGCATGTAACTGGCTGGTAAGACTTAACTGACAATTACAACAATAATTTCTGCCCTTTTCATTTTTGTATCTATAATTTCTATAATTGTAAGCCAAAATGGGGGGGGGGGGAGTGAACTCTAAATGTAAGGCTTTTAACTTTCCTAAGCATTAAAGCACCATCTTCTAATATCCTTTAAAGCTGCAAAAACAATTGCTGTAGAATATGTACAGTTAGATGACCTTTGTTCCTGAATTATCCTCATCTGCTACCAACAGTGCCCACCTGGCTGCTGATAAAGTCTCACTAGGTTGGTGAAAGGCTGTCATTTTACAGAAGTGGGACTTTTCATGTGTCAAATTTTTAAGCACCTGATATTTAAACAGCAACCTAAATAAAAGTTCATAACAAAACAGCATACTGCATATATGCAAGCCAGTTGCTTCACTGCTCCCTGGTGATTCTTCAGTTTTTTTGTTTTTTTTTTTTATCATAAACACTGAACTTCTGATTTAGATGTTTTTCAGAAAATCACTGATTCATCCATAGAAGTTGGTGTTACCTTCATGAACACACCAAGTCTGAACATTCTTTAATGATTTTCTGATAGAGAAACAAAGATAAAAATTGTTAGGACGATTATTTCAGGTCTGCCATAACATTTCTAGTTAAACATCAAGAAGAAAAAGGGGAAGGAGTAAGGGGCTCAGTTGCAAAATAGTGAACAGACTATTCACTGACTATGGTCAGTTCTTGTCTTCACTACTTGGTTAGTTCCTTCTTCAAGATTCCTGCAGTGTGCATGACCAGGAGCTGGCCTCTTGCACCCATTTTAAAGTGTCCCTGAATTCACCAGGCTTGTCCACTCAGTATCAAGAATGAATCAATCTTAAAGAAGCCTGCAATCCAAAAAAACTCTGCAGAATAACAAAGCAGTCTGTTTTCACTTAAGGTGGTAACTTCTCGTCTGTTTCTCAGAAAACTACCTAATACTAGGGACCTGACCCATACCCATCAGCATCTAAATTCTTCTCCTTGTTTGAGTACAGGTGTACAGGAATGTTTTGTGCCTGTAAGATTTAGAAACTATAGGCTCCAAAGAAAAACAGGTTAGGGAGAGAGATTGGCCGTTTAAATTTTTTTTTTTTTTTTTTTAGTGTCCAATTTATGCCAGGAGGTAAGACAATTTAGGTAAATTGCTGGGGTTGCGTATGCTGCTTAAGTGATAAGCAGAGAACACAACAACTTCACTGATGATTACATACCAGACATTTCTTTGCAGTTCCTGGGGTTGCATTTCTAAACTAACTGATAACATCAGATTGTCCATAAGGTAAGGATTTCAGCAGCCTGGGAGAAAGAGTCAAAGATAAAGCTATCTACACACTGCAGTGAAGCCCGTTTTTACAAAACTTTGTCTATGAAGCCAGTGTCATGTAAATCACCTTTATGACTCCTTTATCCTCCTTTTTCCTCCTTTTTCCTTTAGTTATTTTCATCTATTTTCTGTCCACACAACCACCCTGCCCTGCTGCTTCCAGTATACCATGTAGCTGCATGGCTCTATGATGCTAAGGTTCTTTTCCAAGCCATTAACCTGCTTCCATGTAAAAAAATAAAAAAAAAAGAATAAAAAGTCCCTCCATATACAGTGTCCTGCCAGCCTCCTGCTTCAGGAAAACTTCCTACACTTCAGAGGATTAGCTTAGCAACTTCCTCCAAAACATATTCAAAGTGCTGCTGAGAAAACTAGTTAAAAAAAAATAAAAATGCAAGTATCCACCAGACAGTTTTTGTAGGGCCTGTTCAGTTCTCCATGCTTTTTTCCCTCATTCTCATTCCTGTTAATCTCTCTACTTGGCCAATCATACACATCTCAATGGGACAGTTTTTGTTCTGCCTTGTGATCATGTTTTATCTTCTATGGACCTGCCCTTGACTCTAAGGTTCTGCCCAAAGATGATGTCCTGGTTTTGGTCAGGATAGAGTTAATTTTCTTCATAGTAACTGGCATGCTTCTGTGTTTTGAATTTAGGATGAAAATAGTGTTGATAACACACTGATGTTTTAGTTCTTGCAGAGCAGTACTTACACTAACTCGAGGACTCCTGCTTACACTGCTCTGCCAGTGAGAAGACTGGGGGTGCACAAGAAGCTGGGAGGGGGACACAGCCAGGACAGTTGACCTAATCTGACCAAACTGCCTGCATATCATACGATGTGATGCTCAACAAAAAGACTGGGGGGAATTAGTCAGGAGGGGTGCCATCACTTCGCGACTGGCTAGGCATCAATTGACTGGTAAGCAATTGTATTGTGCATCACTTTTTTTTTCCCCTCCTCTCTCTCTCTCTCTCTCTCATTATTAAACTGCTTTTATTTCAACCCATGAGCTCTTGCACTTTCATATTTTTCAATTCTCCCCCCATCCCACTGAGCGGGAGGAAAGCGAATGGCTATGTCGTGCTTACTTGCCTGCTGGGTTAAACCACAACAGATGAATACTACACCTTCTGCCCTATATCTTGTATTTTCTACTGGCTACTTACCCTGAAACTGCTCCTCTCCTGAGGAAGGCTATAGATGCCTATTTGTAGATGAAGCTATTCAGCCAAGAGCAGCATTCACATTCAAGGCTTCTGTACTCAGATGGGGATGTATTAGAGCTAGCCCTTCTTAGAGAAATCATAAAATTGTTTTAAAGTGACAAAAAAAAATACTGCTATCTTCTATAAAACATTTAATATATAAAGTACAAACATAGTACACTTGGATAGGATTCAGACTGATAAGCCAGTTCATATATCATCATGGAAGCTGGGACTTTGCCACTGGAAGATTACCAAATCTGAGGAAATATTTACAGACAATCAAATCCATCTGACTGTGCAAGCTTCAAATTATTGGCAGCCCACATATAATTTGTATTTATTTTATTTTATTTTATTTTATTTTATTTTATTTTATTTTATTTTATTTTATTTTATTTTATTTTATTTTATTTTATTTTATATTTTGTTTTATTTTATTTTATTTCATTTCATTTTATTTCATTTTATTTTATTTCATTTCATTTTATTTCATTTTATTTTATTTTATTTCATTTTATTTTAATTTTTGCATATGGTGACCCCATATTAGTAGAGCAAGTTCACTTGCTGCATAATCCAACCCCAAGTGATTAAAAGACAAGCTGCTATTTCTTAGGCCACCTGGAAGATTTTAGAGCCCCCGCAAAATTAAAACAGATCTACAGGCTTTCTCCTGGCTTTGGACAATGATGGATTGCTTTGAAAAAGACAGGGAACATAATATAAGTTATGCTATTTTCTTTAGAGACAGATGAGAAATAAAGGGTGCTGCTTTAGGACTGAGGTGATGTATATTAAAGAAAAGGAAGGATTACTACTCTCCCTAGCTGTAAAATTCCTGGGCTTAAATCCAGACTGTGAGGTTTCTGCCTGTGAACCTGTAAAACTGTTCAGTATTGGAGTCTATAAATAAAGATAGGACAATGTATTTTATCTTATACAGTGTAAGACAATATATGACAACATACGTGCAGATATATATAAAACATGTTATTTATATTTTGATATATGCACTCATGTATACATGTAGATACAAACGTATATTTCTCGCTTACAGCTGATATACTGTCTCATTATTTCAAAGAACATCATTCTTCTAGTCCTCTTGAAATCTGACAGTACTTCAGAAATTTTTACACTCTGATGATATCTGTGCAGCTCTTACTGGCATTGAGTTAGAATGTGTTGTCCACAGACACTGTGTCTGCTTAAAGATTATAAATTCTGAAAGAATATTTTAACTTTCTTTCTACCACTGGATCAGCAATTTTTAATTTATTAAACATAAAGAAATTCAACTTTTCTTTTAAACCTGAAAATACATGGAATTTCTAATATAAAGTTGTGTTCCACATTTTTGACTATTTTTGTGATTCTGTTGGTCAGTTATTTTTCCTACTTTCATCTCTGCTCTCACACTTTCTGTGTTTTCCTTAGCAATATTTATTTCTGAAAGAAATCTATGTAGCTTGTCGATTCAGATTGTCGTTGTACCAAGAGGAAACAAATAGTCAAGTTTTTCTACTTGGCTTTCATAAAACAAGAAAGAATGTGAAAACAGAAGATTGAATCTGTGCCACAGATTAAGCTCTTTTTCAACATGTAGATGTCCTGAAGCAGTGCCTTGCACAAGAACTGGAAGATATTGCGATCTGATGATTTTCTGATGGACTCAGCAGAAGCCATCAAACCATGGCCTGGAATCAGACTATTCCAAAGCCATTCCAGGCTGAACTGTATGGAATTCTATAGTGCAGTAGCTACACTCAGACTAGGTAATTAGTAACCTGAGCTAGCTTGTATAAATCTAGTTTGAGTTTGCACTACAGTGAAGTCTCAGAGTCATAGGCATACAGGAGCTAAATTTCCTAAAAAACAAAAAAAAGTAAAAATGTAAGATTAGGAAATTACAGAAGTGTGCAAATTTGATATGAATTTTGAAAGCAAAATGATTTTGAGTTTCAATCTATGGTTACATATAAAACCGTTAGGTTGAGACATTTCCATAAGATGGAGGGAAAGGATGCCACTCAGAGGAACCTTGACAGGCTTAAGAGGTGGGCCAGTGAGAACATCATGAAGTTCAACAAGGCCAAGTGCAAGGTCCTGCATCTGGGCCAAGGCAATCCCAAGCACAAATACAGGCTGGGCAGAGAATGGATTGAGAGCAGCTCTGAGAAGGACCCAGGGGTTCTGGTTGATAAGGAGGTCAACATGAGTCAACACTGTGTGCTTGCAGCCCAGAAGCCAGCAGTATCCTGGGCTGCATCAAAAGAAGCATGGCCAGCAGGTTGAGGGAGGTGGTTCTCCCCCTCTACTCTGCTCTCATGAGACCCCACCTAGAGCACTGCTTTCAGCTTTGGGGCCTCCAGCACTAGAAGAACATGATCATATCCCCCTGGTTGAAGAAGCTTGTCTTATTTAGGCAAGCTAGACACCCACAGATCTATTGCCCCTGATGGGATGCACCCAAGGATGCTGAGGGAGTTGGCAGATGTAATTACTGGGCTGATTTCCATCATCTATCAGTGGTCATGGTCTTCTGGAGAGGTCCCAGATGACTGGAGACTTGCTAATGTGATGTCCATCTCTAATAAAAGTCGTAAGGAGGACCCGGGAAACTACAGGCCTGTCAGCCTGACCTTTGTGCCAGGAAAGGTGCTGGAACAGGTCATCTTGAATGCAATCACAGAGTATATTCGGGACAACTGGGGGATCAGGCCCAGTCAGCATGGGTTCATGAACGGCAAGTCCTGCCTTACCCAACTCATCTCCTTCTATGACCAGGTGTGGTGGACTTACCTTGCTAGGCAGCTGAACTCCACCACAACCGCTCTCTCACTCCCCTCCTCAGAAGAGGAGGGGAAGAAGAAAAGGGAAGAAACTATTCACTGGTTGAGATAAGGATAATTTAATTAAAAGAAAAATAATTATTAAGGGAGAATTATTATTAAATAATTTAACTAAAAGGAAAAGGGAAATGGGAAAGGGGAAAAACAAAACAAAACAAAAACAAGCAAAGGTTGTGTGGAAATGCAGAGGAAATAAGTTACTCTCTACTTCCCACCGATGAGCAATGCTTGACCATGTCCTTGAAGCAGGGCCTCAACACACGTTACCATTGTTCAGGAGGACAGACATTTTCACAATGAGAACCCATCCCTCCCCTCTTCTTCCTTTTTCCACCTTTTATTGCTGAATGTGACATCATATGGCATGGAATATCCCTTTGGTTGGTTTAGGTGAGCTGCCCTAGTGATGTTGCTTCCTCACCTCTTGCCCATCCCCAGCCTGCTGCTCTAGGGGGGTTAGAGGGAGTCCTGATGCTGTGCCAATATTGCTCAGCAGTAGACACAACACTGACGTGATACCAATGCTGTTCTAGCTACAGGTGCAGAGCAAAGCACTGTATGGGCTGCTGCAGGGAAAGTTAACTCCATCCCAGCCAGACCTAGTACACCAGGTGACCCACCTGGTGGATGAGGGAAAGGCTGTTGATGTAGTCTACCTAGAATTCAGCAAAGCTTTTGACGTGGTCTCCCACAGTATTCTGGAGAAGCTGGCAGCCCATGGCTTGGACAGGTACACTCTTTGCTGGGTTAAAATCTGTCTGGAAGGCCAGGCCCAGAGAGTGGTGGAGAATGGAGTGAAATGCAGCTGGCGACTGGTCACCAGTGGTATTCCCCAGGGGTCAGTACTGGGGCCTATCCTCTTTAATATCCTTATTGATGATTTGGATGAAATTGAATGCATCTTCAGTAAGTTTGCAGATGATGCCAAGTTGGGGGAAAGTGTCAATCTGCCAGAGGGTAGGAAGGCCCTAAACAGGGACCTGGACAGGTTGGATCAATGGGCAGAGGCCAATGGAATGAAGTTCAACAAAACCAAGTGCTTGGTCACAACAACTCCATGCAATGCTACATTTCGGGGCAGAGTAGCTGGAAAGCTGTGCAGAGGAAAAAGATCTGGGTGTGCTGATGGATGCTCACCTGAACATGAGCTGGCAGTGTGCCCAGGTGGTCAAGAAGGCCAACAGCATCCTGGCTTGTACAAGGAATAGTGTAGCCAGCAGGACCATGGAAGTGATCGTCCCCCTGCACTCAGCTCTGGTGAGGCCGCACCTCGAGTACTGTGTTCAGTTTTGGGACCCTCACTACAAGAAAGACATGAAGGCCCTGGAGCATGCCCAGAGATGAGCAAAAAAAGCTGGTGAAGGGTCTGGAACACAAGTCTTATGAGGCAGCTGGCGTTTAGTCTGGAGAAGAGGAGGCTCAGGGGAGACCTTATTGCTCTCTACAACTACATGAAAGGAAGGTGCGGGGAGCTGGGGGTCAGCCTCTTCTATCAGATAACAGATAACCAGCCATAGAACTAGAGGGAATGGCCTCAAGGTGTTCAGAGGAGTTTTAGGTTGGAAATTAGAAGATATTTCTTCTCAGAGAGAGTAGTCAGGCATTGGAATAGGTTGCCAAGGGAGGTGGTGGAGTCACTGTTCCTGGGAGTGTTTAAGGAAAGTTTGGTTGTGGTGCTTAGGAGCATGGTTTAATGGGTGATGTTGGTGGTAGAGGGTGGTTGGACCAGATTATCTTGGAGGTCTTTTCCAACCTTAATGATTCTATGATTTTATGATTAGAGTGAGTCCAGTACAAGGTCATGAAGATGATCAGAGGGCTGGATCACCTCTCCTATTAAGACAGGCTGTGGGAGATGGGGTTTTTCACCCTGGAGAAGAGTAGGCTGCAGGGAGACCTTATAGCGGCCTTCTAGTATCTAAAGGGGGCCTAAAGGAAAGCTGGAGAGGGACACATTGACAGGGAGAGTAGCGACAGAACAAGGAGTAATGTTTTAAACTAAAAGAGGGTAGATTTAGGTTAGGTATTTGGAAGAAATTCCTTACTCTGAGAGTGATGAGGCACTGGAACAGAGTGTTGTGGATGCCCTGCTCCCTGGAAGTGTTCAAGGCCATGTTGGATGGGGCTTTGGGCAACGTGGTCTAATGGAAAGTGTCCCAACCCATGGTTGGGGGGATGGAATGAGATGATGTTTAAGGTCCCTTCGAATCCAAAGCATTCTATGATCCCATGATTTTGTATACTTCTATTTTGTGCATTTGATTAACATCTTAGCTTTAAGCTACCTCTGTTTTCTCCATTCACAGGTCTCCCCTGACAGTTTTTTGTCTCTTCAAGTTTTGGTTGTTTTTATGTCCATAGTGACATGCTAGTCTACCCAGATCAGCATACTTATCATCTTGACATGTGCTTTACAAAGTTCTTTACTGTAGCCTATACATTGCTTTTCTCTGCCATTATCATGCAGTGTTTGTTTTAGATAAGGCGAACTCACTGGGTATACTGAGTGCGTCTGTATGTTTGTCCACCAAAGAATCTGTACACCATTCCTAATGAATTTTAAATTAACAATATTAAAATCAGTTAAAAGAAAGTATGACTGCAAAATACATTTCTAACATCTCTTTGTGTTATATTTTATAAAAAATATTGTCATTGCAAATCTTGCTAAGAATAAAATGGAAGCTGAATACAAGTCAAGTTCAAAAAATAAATATTACTGCAGGCTAGCTGACTTTGGCTTTTGTTCTTGTGGAAAACCTCATGTAACTTTCTTAAGTTAAATTTATATGAAGAACCATCCAAATATTTTTTAAATTTTGTTGAACTCCCTTCATTAATCTTTGCACCTTTATTTCCCCGGGAAGGGCTATAAATCATTATATTGTATTGCTGCTATTCAAGAAGGATGCTTTACTTTAAGGAATATAATTCATCATAGAATGATGTTGTTCATGCATAACTGTCTCTCCTGGACCAAAGTAATTCAGTCCCGTAAACAAAAAGAGAAAATCAAGTGAAAAACAACATTAGATTAATTACATTGATTCTAAAGGACTACCAAATGCCACCCTTAACTCAAATTAGAGAAGTATTACTTCTTAACACAGAAATTTCTTCTTATCACTGAAAAATATTCTTTAATTTATTTTGGTAAATAAACGTTATTACGTTTATTATCTTTTCTATTCAAAGTAAAAGATAGTCCCAAACATATCTGGGTAGCTGGGCTACTCTCTGATTCAAAGAATGCATTATCAACTGGAAATTTCTGTGATTTTTCTTTGCAAAATTTTTTCACTTGACATAGCTAGGGAAAAATCCCACGGATTTGCATTATAGTCTACAGTCTGTATGTGACTTGAGAAATGTTTAATGACTTCAGGAGCATTTTAAAAATGTTCACTTTGATAAAATTTCTACCATGATTTTTGATAAAATTTCTACCATGCAAAAACTGTATGGTGCAATGGAGACTGCAAAAGCTATCTTAAAAAAGGCATACAGTTATAGGCAAGAAGTACATTGTAGAAGCTTCTCTTTCTCCCTATGGTTAATGATATACAGCTGAACTGAAAAGAAGGGTAAGTAAATGTCATTCAAATACTAGTTTATTAACAAGGTGCTTTCTGGACAATATTTGTCTCAGTCACTTAAGCATAAAGTAAAGCCTGGACTTGATATGATCAAAATTTTTAGACATGGCTACTCAAGTGTCATGAATCACAGCTATACAGTCAGTAGGGACCGTCTACTTTAATCCTTTCTTTTTCAGACAAATACGCCCTTGGAGTTTCTGCTACTGATTCAATGATGCTCTCTAATTGACAATTTAAGATTTGCAAATGCTATGTCTCTGTACATAATCCCCAAACCATATTTATGCCTCCTGTAAGTCATAGGCAGGCCAAGGACATTAAGGTCATAGTTTCAACAGACTGAGAGTTTTTTGATATATACTAGTCTCTTCGTATACAAACGGCTCAAAAAATTTCATTGGCAATGACACTAAGAAATGGCTTTGTCTGCTGGTGGGCTAAGCAATGTTCTCTCTTTTGTGGAAGAAAAATGACACTGTAAATCAGTCGAATGTGTTCAGAGCAAGAACTCACATTCACCACACTAGTACTGAAGAATGGGTCATGATTTCAGAGCTTGGTAGTAACTTCATATGCTTTTGTTTAAGCTTAAAATTAGGAACACAAAGAACCTAATTTTGGAAGCTAGTTTCTATTATTTTTCATATAAAAAACTATTAGTGCAAGTAACTGGCTTAATTTTTAGAACGTCACTGTCTAATTGTAGCTATTCCATAGAGCTACACTTTTTTTTTTTTTTTCCACTAGGAATTCATAAAAACTCTACCACTTATGGTGAACTAGTAGCTGATAAAGATAGTGATTTTACTCAAACCAGCAGGAGAATTTACCCCTGTCATAAGGACTGTGCAGTGCAAAACGAAACAATAAACAGCAAGGTATTTTGGAGGTTTATTACTGAAGTCCCTGTGGCACATCTATCAAAAAAGCTATTATAGAATAATAATGAATAAAAACAATCTCCTAATGTACTGTGGTGAAGGTGTGTTTATTTATTAATTTATGACCATCTCTACTTTTGGATTGAAGTACAGCCACAGTACAGTACAGTATTGAAGTACAGTATTTGATCTTTGAATAGTACATAAAAATATACTATTTCAGACTAGATCTGCTCATTTTAACCAAAGTTTTCAACTACAGCAGGTTAAAAAGTGCGCTTTTGGCAAAGGAACCTCACAAAACATGACACCTGGTAGAAATGCAGAGCAATATATTCACTGACAGGTCCAGAACAAGTTCTTACAGAAGTGCTTTAATATATTTGGGAAGGATTTATCGCACACAGGTATGGGGAAGAGTGAGGGATAGATTGTGCATATCGCAAGATCAAGGGGAAGTTGTTTCTTTCCTGATGCTCTGAAAGTATAGTTGTGCTCCATGCTCTGCTACTGCATTTCTTGCTCCTGAACAAAGCATTAATAAGGAATTGCAAGACCTTATTTATAGAACTCAAGTTTCTATAGCTAAATTCTATATTTAGATAGCAGGATGCTTTTTCATGGAATCCACAGTGCCATAAGAAATCAGGTCATTTATATGCCTCTAAATATTGACCTTAGGTGCTCAAATTCAGGTATGCTCAGGTTTGAACAGGTAACTGTGAGTATTAGTATTTAAAATAATTCTGCTGATTTCAGAGAAATCTTTTCTGAGAGAATTCACTCTTTTAACTTCAAGAGAAAAAACAAACAACAGCAACAACAACAACAACAACAAAACAGACAACAACAACAAAGCAGGTACCTATGTGGAGATAAAAGAAGATCATTCTGCAAATCAGTAGGGGGATGTAAATGATTTTCTTCTCCTCCATGCATGCTCACTTCCTTTTGAAAAGTGAGATGGTCATCACATCCTTCTTTTCTGATGTTCAAAAGGCATCATGTACTCCCTTATCTCTATGCACTTTCTTTGCAAAGAATAAACTTATTCCTAGCACTAGTTTTATGACTGTTTTACAAGCTTAAGTCACAGACATACATAAATATCAGTTTGTGTGCAACCACATAGCTAGTAAAAAAAGACAAAAGTATGTGCTGTCTTTGCTGTGTCCTTTGTACAAAAAGCAGGGTAAGGGACTCATATCAGATTAGTCATTATAAAATAGGTGGAAGGTATATACTAATCTTCTAGTCTCCATTTTTGATGAATGTATGTGTGCATCAAGAAAATGCATTCCCCTTCTAAAAACTGTGAAATTAATTCACTTTGGACATAGCTGTCCTGCTGTCAGATTATAAAATGCTTTTGTTGCTAACTTCATCTAGAAACCAAGCTCTGAGACAGATAACATTAGGTCATATAAATCTCCCCTGAGTTTTCTGTAGCTGATGTATCACAAAACTTCACTGTGTGAAGTGACCCCAAAACAACGTTCCGTTATAGTATTATGCCTTTCCTGATGCTTCATTGTGCTAAGAGCTCCTTTACTGCAGCTGAAAACTCAGTGCTAAAAGTTGTCTTAAATTCTCTGAATGTGGAAAATATGTTGAACTAAGAACTAACAATTCTAGCAGAAAATGTTATTTACTGTCCATTTTATACTGTCCACATAACAAATATTGTCATGGCTTTGGAGTATGTACGGAATATGTATTTGAAACATCACACATTTAGCTACACATATCCCATTAATACCAGTGGGAGTCATGCTGCTAAATCTCCATATACTTTGTGGGAAAAATACAGCTGATTATCTAATGCTGTACTCTCTCATGCAGGCTGAGGATCTTTGGTGTTGACAATGTCACTCAAAAAATGGATATGTACAACACCACTAAATTCCCAGATCCCACCTGTCATAAAACAGTTTCTGAGAGCAAACAGACATCAGCTTTTAGGTGAACAAGAAACACGTATATTTTTCTTTAATTTGAAAGCAAAAACAAGTCAAACACATTTTGCTTTTTCACTTTTCTTAAGGTACTCAATGCAAACTTCATAGAAATATTATCTGACAAATATATTGGGCATCTCTGAGGATGGGCAAGGACTATTATTACAGTTCTCTAGACAGAAAAAGAAAAGCAGAAAAGTGAAATGACTTGCTGAGAGCTTCCTAGCAAACCATATCAGAAAAAGGCTTAGGAAACAGTACTTTTGAACAGACACTTTTTGGTCGTTGCTCCAAGTGGGGTTGATCCTCATTTATAATTTAAAAAGACATGATCCAACCTTACAGAGACCTAACAGTGAGTATGATATTTTTGTTTAGCTGATGCAGCTTTCTCCTTCTGTGAACTACAGAACAAGGTCTTCCATCTGTGACTAATCTGAGAGTTAAATGTTAAGGAAAAACAGGTACTGAATGCTTTTAAGACAGACCACAAGATGCGGTGACCCAAGAGATAATCACTGAATGAGGTGAATATGTCAAATTTATTATAATAACAATTTAAAGCTAGCAAACAAACAAACAACTAGTTCTTAATGGTGATTTTTAGGGGAAAAGAATTATATATATATATATATGTGTGTGTGTGTGTGTGTGTACCTTACAATCTGCAGCCACACATAGAATATTTAAATGTAGTAGGTGCTGTCAAATCTAGTTACCAGTTCTTTTTGCTTGTCCTTCAGTTGACCTTAGAATTCCATTACAGAAAATAAATGTCCATCAAGAAATTTCTAATACACTTACAAATTCAGCTGAAACTTACACGTAACCTGCCTCCACACACAGCCTCTTTCTAGATGAGTAAATCGTAAAAGCTATGCTTACTGTGGATTAGTTAAAGAATACTAATGAAAAAACCTGAATCAGAAAAAACCTGTAAATGAAAATTCATTAAAACTGATCCTATAAAAATATTGCAATAAAGCAAATGCTTTGAGAAGTAAAATATCTTTTAACACCTTTTGTCTGCTTCTTGCAGATTATTTCAGGAATTGGAATGTAGTTCAGAATGTAGTTTTACATGAATGTTTGTGTGCATATACTTGTTTATTCCTATAAATAGATAAATGAAAGATAGAGCTTGAAACACAGGTGATTTTTGCTAGTAAATATCACCTCACATGGAATAGTGATATACATTGCCACATGTTTTCTTTAAATTTTACTCAACTGTTTACTTATCCATGGTGATTTTGAGTTGTGAACGAAGGACCCGTTTCCTGATGATTACAGTCTCTGTGGATAACTAATAAAGACATGGAAACACGTGGTGCTGAAGTCTTTTGTGGAATCAAAAAGCAGAGGAGAGAATAATGCAAAGTAGTGGTAAGTATGGTGTATTCATCTAGAAATAAAAAACAGTGTCTCCAAACTTGTGTTTTCTATGTAAGCAGAATAGGAAAATATAAGGAAAATACTGGATGCTTTATGAACTCAGAGGAAAAATAGGACCTAAATATTGACAGTTTTATATAGTTTTTCTTATTACATTTAGAGATGGTGAGAAGTTTAAAGGAGACAGTTCTCCAGAAATATTCCAGCAAACTCCAGCCCTTAGACTGTGATGATGTCTCTCACGACTCCTCTTCTGTATCTCAGAATCACTCAGGGTCTCAGGATCCTCTGTTGTCAGAGGATGTAAAAACATTGGGAAGCCTAGGTGGATGAAATTTAGATTAACTTCAGGCTCTTAAAGTACAGATATTTACATCAGAAATAGTTTTCTGGATTCATTTTAAACTAAATGAGGGAGATTGTTTTGCTATCATGTATCTGGATTGTGGCCAAAATATTTTCGTATGCAAATACAGATCAAACAAGTAATAACTGCAAAAAGTTTGGAAGGAAAACTGGAAGTAACTGGATGAGGACCTCTGCTTCTCAACCTCTCAGCTGAAATGTTGTATCAGGACTAAAACACATTTGTAAGTTTTCCAAGCGTATTCAAAGTCAAAATGTAGATTAAATCATTTCATATTGATTAGGAAAAAAAAATTAAGAAAAAAAATGTTTCATCTGTATCAATGGCAGTAGCTTTACCACTGTGCCTGAGTCAGCCAACGCTTCTCCTTGTGTTTTACAGGGTCACTCACAGCACCATTACCACTAATGTCCTGAGTGTCCCCAGCCACAGTGACTCCTCTGATTACCTCCCTTGGTAAGCTATTTTACTGTCCAATTGCTCTCACTTTTTCTGTTTAATTTGGGACTGAACAGCATGAATTTTCAGTTCCAATGACTTGTTTCCAAAAGAGAATAGCTTTGTGGTTTCCATGCACAGACAAGAAGTAATACTAGCAAAACACTGCATTTTATGAAGACTTTTTTTTTCTGCCTTGCAGGAAAAACATGATTTATTTTTATTTTTATTTATTTGTTTTTCACACTGATGTACCAGAAAAAATATTTTAATTGAAGTTCAAAATATAGTATCAGAAAATTGGAAATTTAACATTAGTACAGCACAAAAACAAGGCTTCTCTTGACTCTGTTCTACATTGCTTGAGAGTATTTTATACCTGCATCACCTTAATTTCTTCTTATTGTTTTATGGTCAAAAGTACGACCAGGATCGAGATCCCCAATCCTTGTTGCTATGCGGGTATCTGTGGTCCATGATGCACACAGTTTATGTAAAGAGCTACAAAACCTGATAATAATATTATTTTTTTATTTTTTTTCCCACACCAAATGTTAAGTCACACTGCCTACCCCAAAACAGACATTTTTTTCTCTGTTTTTGAGGGGACTGGAATATCTTGAATTTTATTTCATTTTGTTAAGTTCTTGATTTTTGATAATAATTAAACCTTCCACAGTATGACTAAAGTCTAGACAAATGAGTCCAAACAAGCCCAAATTTTCACCAAAACACCATTCAGACTTTGTTTGTTTTCTGACATGTAAAAGTTTCATCTATCAGTTTTCAGAATATTCTTCACTTCCATGATTCATTCAGAACAGTGATTCAATCACTTCCCAGATAGACTGTCAAAGAATTTCTAGGGATAAGGTACCTTCTGCAAAGGTCTGAGATTCCACAGATGTTCAACCAGTGCTGGACTGCAGAGTAACTTTTGATACCTTATGTCTTTCAGCTATCACTTATTACTTTGAGGAATGGTCTTGAACATAAAAAGAAGGCAAAGAAACTGTTTATCCAATTTTCATATTTGAAATATCTGAACCTTGGAGTTTGGCTATTTACTGTTCATACGGTACTAATGCTACAAATAGATGACTTAGAAAAATCTTTGAAAAATAAAACGATTGATGAAACATTCAAGTATTACTTTGCTGATGCACATATCACAAAAAAGCAGACATAAATATTTAACACATAATTATCAATAATTTGTATTATTTTTTTTTCCTGTGAACACTCTGCTTATTTTTAAAGTATAAGGTAAAACTTTTTTTTTTTTTTTTTCCCAAGTTGCAAGCAAAATGTATAAGAACTAAAGGTGTGTTTTGAATTCTCTAATCACTTATGGATAAGATTGGTATATTCTCCACATCCTGTTTGTCTGTACTTTATCAAGACAGAAATCCTAGGAGGTTGCCACCACAGTTTTTTACATGTTTATCTTGGGCTGCCCTACGTGGCCATACACATTCCTTCACTGACTAGAAAAGAATCCCAGGTGACTAGATTCTAGATTAGATCATGCACCCAATTTACAGATGTCTAGCAGCTAGGAGTGAGGTAGAACAGACTTACTGGAGTCTGGTGTGGATGGGGTCCCTTTTCTGCTGCATGAGTGGGTTTTGGATAAAGCCATAATTCTGCTCAGGCCCTTAAAATGATGCTTGTGTTGGAGTCAACTAATGCATAGATCCAACACTGGCCCACTGCACTGTGCTGAATTTCTCTTTTATTGTGATTAAACATTTTCTTCTATTATTTCATGCTTATCACAACAGAGTTTTCAGGACTTAAATCTTCTTGTATCACTGCAATTTCTCACAAAGAAAACATTTAAATGTCTTGATAGTTTTATACATTATAAATCAAACAGGAGATAAAAAATGGAATCTACAAACTTACCAGGATTTAACAAATCTCTGTGATCTTCAGAGGCCATGTATATCCTCGAATGGGGAACTCCAAAAACAGCAATTTGAAGGACCTATGTGAACCCCTGCACTCACTATTCAAAATCCTTTCTAAAATAAAGACAAGACTGGAAAATCTTATCTTTTCCAGAATTACAGCAATATAATAATGAAAGGCTTTAACAGGGTTAAGACAGGAGTGTCTTGTAAACTGTAATTTACATGACTTTTGAACTTTTTATTTTTGTAAAACCCTTTAGAATATGCTAAAGTTCCTGTGTAATGTCACTGCTGTCTCATAAATGTGCAGCTCTGGAACAGTGAAAGGTGATGCATACCTCGTGCATTTCATCTGGGTAACATTAAGTTTATGATCTTATTTAATAAGCAGCATTGAATTGAAAATTATACGTACGTTGGGGCGGTGCAAAACAAACATTCTGTGTCTGGCAAACCAAGGACTTGAAGAAACTCTAAAGAGACATTGCATGGTCTGGGTTAAGCATGAGGGAAGGCAAAGCAGGCTGGGGAACGGGGCATGCTGTGCCCTTGTACATCCAACTTTTCTCCATTAGCAACATCTGTTGTGGTGCATGCTCAGAGATGTTTCATGGAAGTTTCCTTCACCATAACCCCTGCTTCCTTTTCCCTTTCACGCCATATAACTCCTGCAGCTTCTTGAGCATTTATACAAGCATCTTATTTGCCCATTTTGAGTTTTTTTTTTCTTTTTTTGTAACTGCAATTTGGAAAAGATTGTAAAAATAAAAATAACAGGTTTCTATTTCTAAAGATTCTGATTTTATTATTTCATTAATTAACTGTAGCAAGGCATAGGACTCTGTTGCATGAGTGTATTGGGTTTATGTGGCAAGGTTTTGGTACTGGGGGGCTGCAAGGGTGGCCTCTGTGAGAAAAGTCCAGCAACTGCCCCATGTCAGATCAGAGCCAGTTTCATCCGGCTCCAAAGGGACCTGCCCCTGCCCAGAACCGAGCCAATAAGCAATGTTGTTTGTGCCTCTGTGAGAGCAGATTTAAGAAAGAAAAAAACTGCTGCACAACAGGAGCTGGGAGTGAGGAATGAGGAACGGCCTTGCAGACCAAAGGTCAGTGCAGCAGGAAGAAAGGAGGTGCTGCAGGCACATAGCAGTAGTTCCCCTGCAGCCTGTGGAGAGGCCCCTGGTGGAGCAGGCTGTCCCCCTGCAGCCCATGGGTCCCACATGGAGCAGATCTCCACACTGCAGCCTGTGAAGGAGCCCCCAGTGGAGCAGGTGGATGTGGCCTGGGGGAGGCTGCGGCCCATGGGGAGCCCCCGCAGGAGCAGGCCCTGGGCCGGAGCTGCAGCCCGTGGACAGGAGCCCTCGCAGGAGCAGGAGGTCTGGGGGGAGCTGCCGCCCACCCGTGGGAGACCTGTGCTGGAGCAGTTTGCTCCTGGGGGATGGATGGACCCCATGGTATGGGAGCAGTTCTTGAAGAGCTGCTGCCTGTGGGCAGCCCCCGCAGGCTCAGTTCAGGAAGGACAGCATCCTGTCGTAGGGACCACACGTGGAGCAGGGGCAGAGAGGGACCGTGAAGGAGCAGCGGAGACGAAGGTCAGGAACTCACTGCAGCCCCCATTCCCAGTTCCCTTGTGCTGCTGGGGGGAGGAGGTGGAAGAGATTGGGTGAGGAGAAGGTGTTTTTAATTTTCTTTGTTTGTTTCTTACTGCTCTAGCTTTTTAGTCGTAGGTAATAAAGTTTACTAATCTCCAAATGCTGAATCTGTTTTGCCCCGACGATAACTGTTGAGTGATGTCACTGTCCTTACCTCAACCCTTTATCCCTTTTCATCATATTTTCTCCTCCTTTCCCTTTGAGGACGGGGAGTGAGAGAGCTGTTGTGGTGGAGCTCAGATGCCCAGCTGGTTCAAAGCACCACAATGAGTTATTGAACAAAGAGTGTACAGATGACTGCCATTATGGTCTACAATACAGTCTAAGCAAAAGACAGGGCAGATGAGATATAGCACAGAAGAATGACCTACTCAAGGTTACACAATGGAATACGCAGCAGTATTTATACAAAACTAGGATTACTAATAAGGAATTATTTCTAATTCACTGTTTTATCAATCCAATGATAGCAGATTTGTGGTACTGAGAGAAGATTAGTTTTTCTCATGATTTAACACACCTCTTTAGGAAGATCTACATACTGGCAAATGTTTATTACTCATCATAAATTATGCTATTTAATAACCTGAGTCAAAATGTGGCTGAAAATACCTTGTTAACACACCCTAAACGACTTGTACATCCTTTATATTTACGACACATCTCTGAGGAAAATAAAAAATACATAAAATCATTTTGCTGTTATGTTTGAGAGTTTTTGCTTTTGGTTTTGTTGGTTAATTCTAACCGAATTTGCCAAAGATAACAAAAACAACAACAAAAAACACGGTACTAAAAATTCTGTGAAAACTGAAACTTAGGTGTTAATGAAACTCGAATTAGTGGTTCCACCGAGTGAGAAACTGCAGCATGAACTTAGCTTATTATTCAGTGTTAGTGAACCATCAGTGAAGACCTCAAAGCCCTAACCATAAGAAGTACTTTGGACAGATTTTGCACCGTTTCAGGCATGGGCTTAATGCGACATGAAGATGGTGGAAAACACTACTGTCCTGGTTCCAGTTAGGACAGAGTTAAGTAGCTCATAGTAGCTGGTAGGGTGCTATGTTTTGGATTAGGATGAGAAGAGCGCTGATAACATGCTGATGTTTTAATTGTTGCAGAGCAGTGTTTACACCAGGCCAAGGACTTTTCGGCTTCTTGCTCTGTCCTGCCAGCGAGCAGGCTGGGGGTGCAGCAGGAGCTGGGAGGGGACAGACCCAGGACAGCTGACCCAAACTGGCCAAAGGGGTATTCCATACCATCTGACGTCATGCTAAACAATATATAGGGGTGGCTGGCCGGGGTGGGGGGGCCGGCTGCTCGGGAATAGGCTGGGCATCGGTCAGCGGGTGGTGAGCAATTGCATTGTGCATCACTTGTTTTCTTACACATTATTATTGTTAATACTATTACCATTATCACTATTATTATTATTATTGTTATTATTATTTTCCTGTCTTAATAAACTGTCTTTATCTCAACTCACAGGCTTCACTTTCCCGTTTCTCTCCCCCATCCCAGAGAGGGAGGGGGGAGGGTGAGCGAACGGCTGTGTGGTGTTTAGCTGCCAGCCGGGTTAAACCACAACAACTACACATAACTTCTGTTAGTCAAAAAAACTAACTGGTTATTATTATTATTTTTTATATATTTTTATTCCTTTTTTTCATTTTTTTCATTTTAAGATGTATAATTTTATTTTAAATGAATAATTGTCAACTTTAAGTCAATGAAAGATAGTCAGCTTCGTAGCTCATTACTATAGCTTGGCCCATTATCTAAAATTATTATCTTGAATGCTTTAAGTTAATATATCCATAAAGCTTTGTAGTGGGAAATGTCCAGTGTAATGGAACATGTGGTTGTGAATGGTCTGATAATCTGAATACAGCTGAGAACAATTTCAGTGACATGCTGCAGTGCCTTCTGCTCAGTTATGAATAGGTAGACCCTTAATAGTCTACAGTTATGAGAAATAGGCAGCTAGCACTACAGTTTCTTTTCAGAAATCTTTTACAAGTCACAGTGTGATGAAAATCAAATTTCTTGTGAAAAAACTTTTTGAAACTAGTGGGATCAGAACCTCAGCTTTAACTCATTTGGGGGAAATATGTCCTCTCCTGAAGTGAAAGAAATACCAAATTAAGACTGCATGGAGTATAAAATTTGTTCTATTATTGGCCCAATCTAGAAATTTTAATTTCCTTTTGGTTTCAATAGCAATGGAGCTAATTCCACGGTTTTTCAGGATAATTGGCTCTTTCGAGGTGTTAACATCTTTTTTTTCTATTGTTCTCTGATGTATGCCAGATGTATTTGACATATTCAGATATCTTCAAACATATTTTTGAAAATATTAACTGACCTTTATCTAATGTCTATTCCTATAATGGCAAAAAGTGCTCCAAAGATTACTAGACACAGAATAAGGCATTAATGCCTTTATTATTGTTCTTTCTATTTGGGGGTTTCACCTTGCACTTTCATTGACTCTTAGAAGGTTTTAGTTGCAGAAGGAACAGTATAATTCATGGGTAATTTGCACTGTATGAGCTCACTCTTTTCAAGGAATTATATTTATAAAAACTGATGATGTTGCCAAAGAGTGATTATTTCTACCTGTGAAAATACATACATACAAAAGAAAAGCCTGAATTCCACCTCACTCACGTTCTCTCTTATTACAGCACACCGCTTATTTCACTTGTCTGGGTTATCTGGGATATGAATTTTACATTTGTCTGGCATTTATGTTTGATGTACTTGGGTTGGTAAATAAGTTTATTCTTGAAGTTGGAAATCCAGTAATACGCAGTCTTTATGAGTATATTTTGCTTTTCACTTTTTGAAAAGCTTAGATGCCAATTGGCCACCTCTACTGGAAGGCTGAGTACTCACAGATTCATTGGCTGCAGGTGAAATTGTGTTTCACACCTCTGAACGATATTTCTACATGCCTTTTGGTTGCTTTTATAACTTGTGTTCTGACTTTAAGCAATTCGCCATTCAATTCGTTGTTAGTTATATCCACGCTTATTCCCCAGAATTACTCTAAAAAGTAAGACATGCAGAAATCTTATTTACTCATGTTGCCTTTGATACAGTTTCTTCTCTGCCTAAACCTACCTTCATGCATACAGAAGGAAAAACAAACAAAACAAAAACAACAAACCAACACTTTCAGAATCTACCACATATCCAATGACCTTAATCAAAATGTTATGTGGTTCATACTGCCTCAGTCAACCTTGGCACTTGATGCTTTTTTTCTATTTCCTGGTCGCTCTTTGGCACTCTTAAGGCAAGTCACTCATTGTCATGAGCTTAACTGGTGAGAAGTTGTAAAGTGCACCACTTTCAGCAGATTTTTAGGCTGGCTTTTTAATGCAAGTATAATGGGCAAACTTTTCACTGCATCTCTAGCTGCTGGCATATGGCATCCAGGAAGACAAGTCAGCCCATCAGATTAACCATGTAATAAACCCAGAAGCAGCTTTAAAACTGTAAAACAAAATTGCTTATGAAGTCTGCCAAAGTACCAGCTGCTGCTTTTGGAATAAATATTTTCCAGTGCTTAGCATCTGGCCTCTGACGTTGCCAGCAAAACCTGAAAAAATTGCTAGCCACTATCTACCATTTTTCTTTGCATACGTTTCTTTCAACTTGAGACTGTTACTATTTGCATTGTTATCACGGTCATTGAAGTTGCTGTTCTTTCTGTATATATTAAAATGTTTTCTATTCATAGTATTTCATAGTAAAATACTTTACATTGAAATTATTCTAATTTCATATATTTCAATCCATTTAATCTAGTATGTTATTTCTGATAATGACCAGAAATGTGACCAATAGTGAGCAGAATCCATTTAAGATAGTTAAAGGAGTAAGACTATGCCTGACAGAGCTATGGATAAAACTTTATTAGTTAACAGCGGGACTAACTAGCTCTGACATGAAAAGAAAAAAAAAAATCATGATACTGTCAAATGTCATGCAAATTGGCTTGGTATATGAAACAACACATAAGCCTATACTGTGGCAATTTCATGCCATACAGATACCATAGGCATGTCTGTAATTCTGAAAGCATAGAAATTTTATACTCCTTGAAGATTTCTGTAATGTTTATTGTTTTAACAAGGCATGCAAAGAGAGCAGACTTTTTTAATGCATTTTAGTACTCAATTTTATATGGAAACATTTGAAATCTGATCCTTAATAATATTTTGTGGCAATTAATTTAATACATTTATTTTATATTTTGTGAAATAGAGGATCTATTTGAGTAATATAAACAAGCCAGTAGCCAAGTTTATGCTAAGACAAAGCCTTAGTCTTTGCATTTAGTTTTCCAACTACAGAAACAAATAAATCCTGGTTCTACATCTACTGGGGCAAAGTCAGTTATTAGATGCAAGTTGAGCTCAAAAGGTGCTCTTTTTTTTTTTTCTACTAAAAAATAGACATTATGGAATTTGGGGGTTAATACTGATACTGGCATGGTTAACAGCAGTATGTGAAAAATAATGTATCCTGATGAAATACATTGCATTTGTAAAACAGATTTGGAATAATCTGATTTATCTTCTTTCTTATAGCATTTTGAATTCAGAATATCTCCACTGACTTCAGCTGAATGAAGAACAGAAGCTAACCTGTTTATTAGCTCTATATCTTGCCTTTAAAAACATGATGCATTAAGAGATGTCATGATTAATTGCTATCAAGCAAATGAGCATCAAAATTCTCGTATATTATAGTAACATTGTAAGACATTATGGCAGATGTCATCCAACTGCTACATGATCGATGCTATCATTTTTGATTGATGTCCCTGACACTGTGGCATTCAAAACAGAGCAAAACCTCATATGCTTTTGAGAGATGATGAATGTAAACTTGTAAAGTGAGAAATTATTATGTGGAGGAACTAAAAATATGCAATGAAGGTTCCTGCAGCCATTAGGATGTCCTTCATAGAGGAAAGGAGACAGAATTTTTGGATGTACAGATAATGCAAAAAGTAGGTAACATTTCTATTTAAGAATACATGAAAATGCATTGAATCTATGAAATGCAAATGAATCCACGAAAATGCAGCTTCTTTTTTATTCTTTGGCAGCACCAACTAGTGAAAACTAATTTTCACAAGGGGGGTTCTTTCAAAACAAAACAAAACACATTTTTTGACTTTTCTTTGTAGATACAGTGCTTATCTTAGGACAGGTCTGAGGGCAGCTGCTCGTAAGCCAGTCTGTCAGTACAGCTAGTATTCAGTCATTCAGAAAGTTAGAAAACAAACTCTGAAGGAGCATCGTGGTCACCCCAGCTCAATATGGGAGTGTGCTGGTGAGACCATGCTGGTGTTATAAATAACAACAAACACTTAAGGTATGGGCAGGATATGTGGTACTCTGTGAACTGCCCTTCTTACTCTTCTGTAGTCATCAGGTGACTTGTTAATGTTTAAAACAAACAAGCAAAGAAACAAACATTTTTTGAATCATATAGGTAATGCGTGAGCTATAGTGGCTGATCCTTTTAGCTCTGTGCTGTCTCCTCTTTTACTTGAAGATTCAACAGAGGGGGAAAGTAATTCCCCTACCTGCCCTGTGAGCAAAAAGGTGCTTCTCTCTAACAGATTTAGCTGTGATGTACAATCTCTTTCTTCAGTTGGTTGGAAACAAATAAAATCTTAGTACAAGAACACAAAGTACTCAATATGGCTCCTGATTGCATAGGTGCACTGGAGTAAGATCTGGGATCAACTTTCACTAACCGTCCACTCAGCAGATGTTTGCTAAGACAAGTGCAGCTCCTGTTCAGTGTGTTTGTCTGATCTATGAAAGTAAGGAAAAAACAAAACTATGAGTAAAGAATAAGTTTAATCAGAAACCACAGGAGGTGCTAAGTGGCCATGTTTGGTGTGAATCAGTTAATACTACTGATTGTCCTGAATATTTTTTAACCTGTGTGTTTTCTGAAGAGCTCGTGTTTTACGGATTATTGCCACTAACACTGTAAGTAAGATTCATTATACAAATAGATTGTAAAAGTAGAATGTAACTATTCTTTAAATAGATTGTAAAAGTAGAATGTAACTATTCTTTATTCTCTTCCCTTGCTTCTGTCTTTGAAATTGGTACTAGTATATTCAACATTAGACATAAATTAAGAAGAAACAAAACTGTAGAATTGACTTGAAGGAATAACCACTTCAGATGTACACAGTTCATTTCTGGGGTTGTCCAAACATCATCTTTTCTACTGGGCTATTCAAAGTAGCAACTCTGTGGTGCATCTGTGGTGAAGATAATTTTCTGAAATGTGATCATGTCTTCCTCAGGCTCTACAGTGAATTATTGTCTCATTTTGCTCTGCGGTGGTCAAATACTGAGAAATTGCATTGCAAAGCAACTGCAATGAAATTGCAATACATTATAATAATGTACTCATCCAAGAAGTTTGCTCCTGGCACCTTAGGCAGTGCAAAATTTTGGTCTTTCCTCCTCATGATCAAAGAGAGAAATGACACACATTCAGATTAGTCACTAGGAAAACAAAATTCCAGGTAAATTACGAATTTTGTATTTCAAAGGATTGAAAAGCTGGCAAATATACTCTTATTGAGTTAGACTTGTCATTACCAATAATCATTAAGATTCAGTCTGTCTTAATTGACTGAATTTAGCATACTCCACAGTAGGCTGACTTACCTCAAGGTTTTTTATGGTGGTTAGGATAAACACCTTTTATCCTGATGACACTCTAGAATTTCAGCTGTCCATCCACAGAACAACTCAGGAGGCACTCTGGAGTTCCTAGAAACTGTATATTTTGCTGCAGATAATTTCTGAATAAATAGAATGTCTACTGCTTCTAATTCCTTAAAATCAACGTAAAAACCTTGCAAGATATTTCATGCCAGTTTTGACAGGTGGTGATAATGTTTTAGAAGATGCAGGATGTATTCTAGTGATAGCAGCCAATGGTGACAGATCTAAGGTGTGCTGGAGAAGGGAACCGAACAAGCTTGGATCATTTAAATTGAAATGTTTCATAACACACTTTTTTTATATATAACTGACTTTAGAATGATGTCTTGAATTACTTTTATATCCTTATATGTTGTAAGGATGAGAAATTAATACGATGATACCAGGAAAAATGAACTGTACTCACTCAGGGTTATTGAAGACTGAAGGAATGAGAGACTGACTTACAGAAATGAAGATGTTTCAATTTGTGAGTTTGTTCGATTTAACAGACATTGTTTTTATTTTATTTTATGGCTTCGTAATTTCCACTAATTATGGATTCTCAGTCTTCATTTTTATCCCTAAAATGTCAGACGCATGGATCAAAAAATTTGTATGTGTTTTCTTCTGTCTAGAAACGTTTCCAAAACAAGATATTTTTTTTTCCCCTCCAATGAAATAGTAAATTATATGTCTTTGTATCAAATTATAATACAAACAAATTCTGAAGAATTGCATGTTAACGCAAATAGGAAAATATAACACAGCGCTGCTGTGCTTCACTTCAACAAAAAGAATCATTACACATTATCAATATTCATGAAGGCATATAAAAGAATCTCACAAAGACTGACATACTTCCAGAGCCGAGGACTCTTCTTACTTATTACTTTCTATCTTTAGTTGTTTGTTTGTTTTGTTGTTGTTGTTGTTCGCTGTGCAAAACTTCCAGTGAAGAATGGTTGTCAGAACCGCATTAAGCACAGGATGAAATAAGAGTGGAGGCTCTCCCTAACAGAGGTGCTGATTTCTGAGAAGGGCTTAACCAATTCTATTCCATCAAGCAGAACAGTTTTAACATGAATACTGAATTACTGGGAAAAAAGAGGAGCAGCAACTTCATAGCATCCTTCTCTTTCAACCAGATCTCCAAGGAAGACAAAAAAGAGAGTTCAAAACTGGGCAAAATATCATTATTCTTCAAGCTTTTTTTTTTTTGTTTTTCAGGTAACTGCCAGGCTAAAAGACTTTTTTTTTCTTTTTTTTTTTTTTTTTTTTTCCCTAGTTGAAATTCTCTGTGGTCAAAAAAGAATGTGGAAAGCACTGGCAAATGAACAAAAGATTAATTATCACTGAAAAGAAGTGGCATGTAAATAGAAGGAGGTGAAAGAGGTGAAGTCTGTCACTTTCTGGCAGAAGTGGAGAATAGCTGAGAAGCAAGGTCACAGAAGAAGAAGGAAAAACAGCAGTAGAAGAAATTACACAGTTATGAGAAAGCAGTGTTAAAAATTACCAAAAACAGAAATAATGCACTTTAAAAAAAAAAAAAAAATAAAGACCAATACAATCTTGGAAAAACAAGAGTGGAAAAAAAGATGACTGAAAAAAATGAAAACAAATCCAAGCGAATTAATTAAAACAGCCATGTCAGCATTGTTATCTAGTGCCATAAGTGAAGCACAAGTGACTACATCCTAAATATGAATGGCTGGTACTTCTGCTCCTCTGAAATGTGGAAATAATTTAGTTATATAAAAGTGTATTTGTATATCAATATATATCTTGGAAAAATAGAAGCGCACACACAAGTCTACCATTGCATAGAAAAGCAACACTTAGCAAAATTCTGGGCTTTATATTGTAGTTTTTATTGGAGATAAACAATGAAACCTTTAGGATGCTACGTAATGAATTCTCTTCATGTGTTACAGACACCAGGATGGCTCCTGTGGTGGAAGCATATGTCTGGGCTTAAAACCACTGTTCTGAAATTGCATCCGCTAACATTTTCTAATTAAGAGCTGCTTTTAATAACTGCTCCACATTTTTACATTTACATTTCTAAAAGGAAAATGGAGTATTTTTAAGAAGAAAAGTTTTGGATTGACTGTACTGTTTGCAAATGCCTATTTAATGACAAGGAAAAAGAAATACACTGCTGGCATTGCACTACCTATTCTCTGAATTTGTGCCAAAAGCCTTGTTTTAGCTACACTGATCTAATTTCACACTGATTATAACTTCAGTGGCACGGTTGACAAGAGTTTTTCTTGATTTGCTGTGTTGTAAGTAAGAGAAGAATCATAGTAATAGTTTTGGAAATATTTTCTCCCTGTCTTTTAAATCTTAAAATGCTCAAAGTACCTTTGAGAATTTTTGTTTTTTAATGTCAATTATTTTGTTATGTTTACAATGCAAACATTTTCAGATTCTTAATTTGATGTACAGTATATGGTGTTAATATATGTGCACACATTTCATATGAGAAGTAAATAAATAACTTTGCATCCCCTTTTTATTACTATAATTCATGAGTGAATAGTGGGAATGTGTGACATTAAAGGAAAAAGATATGGACAATGACTTTCATTCAGTATGATTCAGCATACATGAGCAGTGTTGAGGAGAAGAATTGATGAAATCATTTTTGTGTTTGATGTTATTAATCACATTTTGTTCTTGGATATTATATTTCATGTAATTTTGACTGTTTACTATGCAAAACAAACTACTGAATTATATATTTGTGTTCTATCTATACGCATTGTTTAGTCTTTACAAGAATACGTTTATACATTTACATTAATAAACTTATTTTTACAAAATGTATATAATATATTCAATGCTGTTATGTTTATATGCAATACCTCTCTACATAATACCATTCCAGTTTATTATTTAAGTGCTGGGGAGTCTGTTGTGGATGGCAAAACCAGATCAAAATAACAAGATAGGCCTCATAAACAGGCATATCTTTATGTTGTATTATTTTCAGAAGCAGATTTACTTATTTCAGTTAAAAATTTGAAAGCAAGATAACTGCTTATTTTGAATGGATAGGACTGGAGTGAACAGTAAAGTCTCTGAAGGCAAACAATAAACACTGACGTCTACTGACTAAGTGAATTTTACTGGAGCAGCTTACTGAGTCATGCCAAAGATTCATATAGCTATGTGATTTCATTTTCATGTTCATATTTTTATTACATAGAAGATGGTCTGGAATCAAAGTACTCTACCTGCTGTCCTTTTGCCACTGATAGCACCATAAGAACATGGAGTATATGCCAGACTAAAGTTCTTAGTTATACAGGCAGTTGGCTATAATTCTTAAACAGCTTTACAGATCAAGACTAATAATTATATCTGACAAGGCATGCTTATTATTCTTATTCTCATTGAAATTAGTGACAAAATTCTAAAATATTTCCTTCTTTTACCTTCCTGCTTATTTCATCAATATGGATAGCATACAACATCTTCGCATCCAGTTAATAACTCTTTTGTAAAATAGGTTCTGTTGAGATGCTTGCATGTTGAACAGTTTCTGACAGATGGGGTTAATAACTTTGTGGTTATTACTTTTGTTTTTTTTTTTTTCCTGAAATAGAAGGAACAGAGAAATACTGAGAAGAGCTACAAGGCTGGAGTGGCTTTGGTACACAGAAGTGCTAGATGTTCTGTGTCTCTGTGCAGGTTTCATGATATTTCGAGATGACTATCTGTCCAATCTTTGCAGTTCTGATGAAGTCACAAAGAATTTGGATGTTTCCCAAGTATTTACTTTTTCCTCTGTTTCTTCTCACTCATTGGAATTGTTGGTTTTAAGTATAGCTGCAAAATGATAACTGTGAATTAATAAATCCTAATGAGGATCTGCCTGTAAGTTTCAGTACCTAACCCAGGTGCGGGCAATAGGGATCTCTACTTCAGAAAAAAGGTATGGTCTTAGGAACATTCATTCAGATTTACTCCTGAGCTTCACATTGTCTTCCAGAGAAAAGGAATTGAAGATGGTTTCTTTTTGTAGTTAATATCCCTCTGATAAATCATTCTGAGTCTGGATAAGAGATAGTAATGATTTGCAAAGTGCCACTAGCATTCTGAGTAGAAACTTTATACCAGTTAAGTTCATCAATACAAAGAGTAGAGAAACCAGCTTCTCTTAAGATTTAGGCCACGGAGTTCACATAAAGTTTATTCCTTCAATTATAAAACAAAACTATCAATGATTCTTTCTGACGAAAAACAAAAAAAGCATGCAGGAAATCGATGAGAAAAAGAGTGAGCATAGCAGCACCATATGGTCTAAAAGCACATCTACATCTTCTACTGTAAAGCAAAATAATGAAGCATTGAAGAATAAAATAATAGGATCACAGTAAGCTCAATAAAATAATTTAAATTTCTGTGCCCACTGACTGAGTTAGTGGTATGTGAATCAACTCCAATCTTAAAGCCATCTGATTATATAAGGTTGGCATCATGTTTGAATTAATTTTAATGTGAATATCAGGAAGGTGTATCAGGATTGTTTCAGTCTGATGACAAAATTATAAGTTTTTTTTTTTTTTTTGTTTCTTTTTACCCCAGTAAACCTCTCAGATGTTGCTAGTGTAACTGAACGATTCTCCTGTCCATGCAAAATTTAAATATGATTAAGTAAAATCTGATACTTATTTTCTAGTTTACTCCAATGTAACTTTAAATGCTACTAAAAAGATTTCCTTCCACTCTCTCTGTCTCATCCTCTCCATCCTTCTATATGTGCCATATATATATATATTGAGCAGAGATGCTGAAAAGCCCCAGGGAAAGTGAAATAGGGAATTGCATTTTGACTCTTCAAGTTCAAATAAAGATGGAGTCAGGTTATAGGTTAGCTGAAAACCAGGGCAAACTGTCTGAAAGGACAGCCATGTACTTGCAGCCACACAGCATAATGAGCTTGGTGTCTCATTACAGTTACTCACCAATCATTTTTTCTCCCTACAGTAGAAGCTACAAGTGCATTGGTCAGAGTCCACTCCCTATTAGGTAAATAAAAATCTCTTAATATGAGATGTGAGTTTATAGTTGTAACTTTGCAAAGAGGAAAGGCAACCAAAAGTTGTACAAAAACACACACAAAAAGAAGTCCACACCTAGACATAACCATAATGAATGTAATGCACATACAGAGCCTTAAGAATCAAATTTGAGTTGATGGTGACTACTGCACACTAAAATACTGCAAACAAAAAGTTTAATAAATAGCAACAAGTTAAGAAAAGCCTGTTGGAATGATGTAACATTCAGTTGTCTCCAACATTTTGATGGATGATCTCAATGAGAGGGTACACAACATCTTGATGACAATCAGAAATGATATTAAAGCAGAAGGCTTTACTAGTATCCATTGGAAACCAAATGCTACAGAATGATTAGAAATATGTAGTGAAGGACATTTATCTATGAAAAAAAAATTGTTTTTTTTTTTAATACTTATGAAGAAATCAATCTACAAGCGCTTTAAAAAAGGGGAAAACAACCATTTTGAAAGGCACCTAGCTGTCGTATTGGAAAGCAGATACATACTGGAAGTAGATATGAACCTGTAAAGTGTTAAACAAAGAAAAAGGTAATCAAAGATTTGGGCCATGTAAACAAAACCAGGTCAACACTTTTTTTTAACAGAAAGGAGAAATGTTTTCTCCAATTGTCATGTGTATCATCAGCTAAAACTTACAGAAGTTCCCTTTACAGATCCTGGTTCATTTCCTCAAGGATTCCTTTGTCAGCATCAATGGGGCTCTTTTCTGAGTTAGAGTTAATCATTCCCAGATTTTCATTTTATCCAAAACCCCTTATCTCAGACTTCATCACTACTGTCTGATTATCCTGAATACCACTTGCTTGGTACTCCCAATTGGAAACTATCCATCAGTCCCTAAGAAAAATGACACTCAATTTCCTGAGCCTGTCATCAATTCAAGTTTCTTCTGCGTTTTTATTGCCTTAGATTCAATATTCTCCTTATTGCCTCCAAAACTTGTCCCAGCTCTGCCTTATTAATCTGTTGATGTTTTTTAACATGTGGCCCACACTACAAAAGCTAAGGACAATATTACTGATCACGGTCACCAGTTCTGCAGGCACTCCTAAGCACATGGATATTCTTTCCAGGCTTGGGCTCTTTCCCAATTTGTTAATTTCCACTTAATCTATGAAACTGAAAAGGAGTTAATGTGTTAAGAGGGGAACCTGGGAGTTATTTGTCAGCTTATATTACACTACTTTAGCACATAATTTTTACAGTAAATAGTCTTTAAGTCTGTAAATTCTTTCATATGTCAATTATCTTTTTATATCTTTGAAGCAATAGCTGTGTCATTTGGCTTTTTAGCTCATTTCTCACTGTGCATAATATATATATACATATATATATAAAAGAATGAAAAACAGTAACAATAATAAAATCTGAAAGGAAAATTGAAGAAATGCATTCTGCAGGATTGTAAGTACAATAAGAGATGAAACTTGGATGTGTACTCCAAGAGTACTTACTGCCAGTGTGGCTAACACTAGATACTGCCTGCAGTTGGAAGGGAACCTTGGCTGGTACTTTTAACATCTTCTCCTATAATAAAATGTCAGACTTCAAGGCTACCTCTATAGTGGGTGTGAGTAATAGCTAATAAAGAAACATGATGACAGCCCACAGCTCCTGCAGGGGTTTAACTGCTGAGAAAGAGAAGAAATATTTACATTAGTTTAGGGTGCTTCACTCTTGAGTAATGGGATGAGATTAAGAAAGGCAAAACTCGAGCTGAATTTCACATAAAAGCTTCCTGACAGTGAGATCTATTAGGCCATGGAAAAACTTCCCTTAGGATATTTAAAATGAGACCAGACTATACGTCTGTTGGGACAATGCATTGGTAAATATACAGTAAGAAACAATTTCACCTTGGAAGAGTGAAGGACTAGACAGTCTGATAAATTTTTGCTACTGGTGTTGAATGAATCTGTGAGCTTGAAGAAAACAAGGGAAAGAAAAAAAATTAAGTGTCAGACAGATTAGCAAGAAGAAAAGTCAAATGTGGCATAGTTTTGGTGATTTTATATCTCGTCGTTGTATATGAAGACTGCTAATTTACAATCGGCTTGAAATTAAGTAGCTGAATAGCAACCAATGCACCTTCCCCCCAATCTGCAATCCATTTATCCTTCACCCATGAATAAAATGACTGCCTACACCCAAGTATTTTTTCCTTTACACCCCTCTCTCCTCCATCAACACTTCCATAGTATAGAAACTGGAAGGGAATTAAATTTTTTTGCAGATGATAAATGAAGTAGAGAAAACAGGAATAAATGGAAGGTCCTTCTAAGACCACAAATATCCAGACATTTTCACTGAGGATACTTTTCTGCTTATAACTACTTTGAAGACTGAAGGAATATGACATTTGAATAGTAGAAGTGTGTACTGACTATATTTGGCATGTAAGAACCTATAAAAATGTAAATTGTTGTCATCTGGCTGGCCATCTTACATTTCATGTCTTGATTTTTGGATCTATGGGAATTATTTGCTGTTCTCCAAGTTGCAGAATGAGCGAAGTAAATGATGTTGCACAGAAGAATTATATAAAAATGTACAAATATATAGATTTTAAAATGAGAACATAGTTTTGACATTCACAGCATTTTAGAGCAGTTTGGTGCTGTCTTCACTTCTTTAATTAGGTAGCCATTGCAAAGAATTTCTAATAATAATAATAATAATAATAATAAAATTAAAAAATAATAAAAACTAAGTTTACCTTTCAAATGTAAATATCTTTCATAAGTCATTCATTTAAAGTTTTCTATTTTACTGGTAGAGAACACTGAGAAAGTGTACAGAATAAGCTCATTCAGACCTGCAACTGCAAATGAAAGTATGCTATCATGTCACTTGCAGTATCATATTTACTGCTCAACTTCTTAAGCTATAAAATCATAAGGTGTTGCTGAAGTAATGGAATCAAATAAAGTGAAAGTAATATTGATGAAAATCCTGTTCATTTTTATGGACTCATAAACATTGGAGTATAAATGCATAAACTGCTTTTCAGAAATTGTGGAGATGTTGATGTCATAATTCTAAATGGAGATAAGCAAATATGAACCATACATCAGAAGAAGAACCAAAAGTCACTAGACCACGTTTTTAGATTATGAAACCAGATTCCATTAATATTTCCTAAACGCTCATCCATGATTTCCTTCTTTCTCTGTATTTAAAACAAGTATTTATACTGCCTCTCAGGATCTCACACCCTTTCACTGATGTGAAAGGAAGTCTGGAGAAGAAAAAGTAACCTATGCATTTCTTCTGTTCCCTAAATAATTTTAGTCTTCTGTCAGTATTCCTGTGTATTATAATAAAGCAGCTAAGTACTTAAAACAGAGTAAGTAAGGGAACTGAGGCCTAAGTTCTTGGTCACCTTTCTTTAAAAGTTTTATTTTTTTTGTTTGTTTGTTTGTTTGTTTTATAGGATCATTAAATCGTAGAATCATAGACTCACTGAATCACAGAATCATAGAATGGTTTGGGTTGGAAGTGACCTTAAAGATCATTTCATTACAACCCCTTGACAACGGGAAGGGACACATTCCAATAGACCAGGTTGCTCAAATCCCCATCCAGCCTGGTCTTGAACACTTTCATTGCTGGGGCATCTACAACTTCTCTGGGCAACCTGTTTTAGTGCCTCACCACCCACAGAGTGAAGAATTTATTCCAAATATCTAATCTAAATCTCCCCTCTTTTAGTTTAAAACCATTACTTCTTGCCCTATCCCTGCACTACCTGACAGAGAGTCCCTCTCCAGCTTTTCTGTGGGCCTCTTTAGGTACTGGAAGACTGCAAGGAGGTCTCCCTACAGCCTTCTCTTCTCCACACTGAACAGCCCCAACTCCCTCAGCCAGTTTTCATAACAGAGGTGCTCTAGCACTTTGATCATCTTCGTGGCCTTCCTCTGTAGTTGTTCTAATATGTCTATATTCTTCTTGTGCTGGGGTCCCAGAACTGAATGCAGTACTCTTGGTGGGATCTCATAAGAGCAGAATAAAGGGGGAGAATCACCTCCCTCAACCTGCTGGCCATGCTTCCTTTGATGCAGCCCAGGATGTCTTTCTGGGCTGCAAGCACACATTACTGGCTTGTGCTGAGTTTTTCATCAACCAGCAGCCCCAGATCCTTCTCCTTAGGACTGCTTTCAGTCCGTTCTCTGCCCAGCCTGTATTTGTATTTGGGATTACCCAAGTCCAGATGCAGAACCTTGCACTTGGTCTTGTTGAAACTCAGGAGGTTTGCACAGGCTCACTTCTGAAGCCTGTCCAGGTCAGTCTGAATGGCATCCATTGCCAACGACACCTTGGTGTCATTGGCAAACTTGCTTGGGGTGCACTCAGTCTCACTGTCCATGTCAGCAGCAAAAATGTTAAACAGCTCTGGTCCCTGAGGAACATCACTCATAACTGATCTCCACTTGGACACTGAGCAACTCTTTGAGTGTGACCATCCAGCCAATTCCTTACCTACCAAGTGGTCCATCCATGAAATCCATGCCTCTCCTATTTGGGGACAAGGATATCCTGGGGGACAGTGTCAAATGCTTTGCTCAGGTCCAAATAGATAACACCAGTTGCTTTTCTCTCCTCCACCAACTCCGTAACCCTGTCATAGAAGAGGTTTCTGTTTTGTCGTTGCTCCTTTTTCTTTTTCTTTTTCTTTTTCTTTTTCTCTTTTTCTTTTTCTTTTTCTTTTTCTTTTTCTTTTTCTTTTTCTTTTTCTTTTTCTTTTTCTTTTTCTTTTTCTTTTTCTTTTTCTTTTTCTTTTTCTTTTTCTTTTTCTTTTTTTCTTTTTCTTTTTCTTTTTCTTTCTTTTTCTTTTTCTTTTTCTTTTTCTTTTTCTTTTTCTTTTTCTTTTTCTTTTTCTTTTTCTTTTTCTTTTTCTTTTTCTTTTTCTTTTTCTTTTTCTTTTTCTTTTTCTTTTTCTTTTCTTTTTCTTTTTCTTTTTCTTTTTCTTTTTCTTTTTCTTTTTCTTTTTCTTTTTCTTTTTCTTTTTCTTTTTCTTCTTTCTTTTCCTTTTCCTTTTCCTTTTCCTTTTCCTTTTCCTTTTCCTTTTCCTTTTCCTTTTCCTTTTCCTTTTCTTTTTCCTTTTCCTTTTCCTTTTCCTGTTCTTGTTCTTGTTCTTTTTTTCTTTTTCTTTTTCTTGTTCTTGTTCTTGTTCTTGTTCTTGTTCTTGTTCTTGTTCTTGTTCTTGTTCTTTTTCTTTTTCTTTTTTTTCTTTTTCTTTTTCTTTTTCTTTTTCTTTTTCTTTTTCTTTTTCTTTTTCTTTTTCTTTTTCTTTTTCTTTTTCTTTTTCTTTTTCTTTTTCTTTTTCTTTTTCTTTTTCTTTTTCTTTTTCTTTTTCTTTTTCTTTTTCTTTTTTTCTTTTTCTTTTTCTTTTTCTTTTTCTTTTTCTTTTTCTTTTTCTTTTTCTTTTTCTTTTTCTTTTTCTTTTTCTTTCTTTCTTTCTTTCTTTCTTTCTTTCTTTCTTTCTTTCTTTCTTTCTTTCTTTCTTTCTTTCTTTCTTTCTTTTTCTTTCCTTCCTTCCTTCCTTCCTTCCTCTCTCCCTTCCCTTCCCTTCCCTTCCCTTCCCTTCCCTTCCCTTCCCTTCCCTTCCCTTCCCTTCCCTTCCCTTCCCTTCCCTTCCCTTCCCTTCCCTTCCCTTCCCTTCCCTTCCCTTCCCTTCCCTTCCCTTCCCTTCCCTTCCCTTCCCTTCCCTTCCCTTCCCTTCCCTTCCCTTCCCTTCCCTTCCCTTCCCTTCCCTTCCCTTCCCTTCCCTTCCCTTCCCTTCCCTTCCCTTCCCTTCCCTTCCCTTCCCTTCCCTTCCCTTCCCTTCCCTTCCCTTCCCTTCCCTTCCCTTCCCTTCCCTTCCCTTCCTTCCCTTCCCTTCCCTTCCCTTCCCTTCCCTTCCCTTCCCTTCCCTTCCCTTCCCTTCCCTTCCCTTCCCTTCCCTTCCCTTCCCTTCCCTTCCCTTCCCTTCCCTTCCCTTCCCTTCCCTTCCCTTCCCTTCCCTTCCCTTCCCTTCCCTTCCCTTCCCTTCCCTTCCCTTCCCTTCCCTTCCCTTCCCTTCCCTTCCCTTCCCTTCCCTTCCCTTCCCTTCCCTTCCCTTCCCTTCCCTTCCCTTCCCTTCCCTTCCCTTCCCTTCCCTTCCCTTCCCTTCCCTTCCCTTCCCTTCCCTTCCCTTCCCTTCCCTTCCCTTCCCTTCCCTTCCCTTCCCTTCCCTTCCCTTCCCATTTCTTTTCATACATTTTTTTTCATACATTATGTATTGTCTTATTACACAATGTAATAGTGATTATTACATTAATCACTATTCTTCCCTACTCTACTTTGAATTCGTGTTTCGTCAGGGTTTAAACATCTGGACTTTTATTCTGCTTTATTTTGTACCTGTTAAACATTTCTATTTATTCATCAGAATACTTCTCGTAGTCCTGCTGGGGAGGACATTTCTGGCAAGGGCCAGAAATTCGATTGCTCCATCTCTTTGACACAGTAGCAGTAAATAATCTTAAGGATTACTCTTAGCTTTTAAATGACACTATCAGGTGATAGATTCATTCACATCAATATCTTGGCAAAATTGCAGATTAGATTTAGGCATTTTCGAAAAGCATTAAGACTACAATCTCAAACATAAACTGCAGCTCAGGTTTGATTTAAATCCGTTGGCAATGTTGGTTTTCTCACTCTTCTCATTTCCCCAAAATAACATCACTATGTCTCTTCTCTGCTTGCATCCTTAGTTTTTTTTTTTTTTTCCAAATGATCTTTCTTTTTGCCTTTAGAATATTTGTTTCACAGACGTCAGCCAGAATACATATTTTTGCCTTACATAGTAAAATTATTATATTCAAAATGCTGAAGTACTACACAAAGCTACAGAATGAAAACAGCATAGCTTTTTTTCTACTGTATCATCAGTAAGGTAGACCCACTGTCAATATGTCAGTACTTCAAAATACAAGTACAAAATACAGGTACAATCAAAACCCAACCAGACAGTAATCTTTTTTGCTGACTCACAATTATTTTTCTTATTTGAGTGAAAAAATACATCGTTTTATTAGCCAATGTCTCTAAACATACATTCAGTCATACTTCATATTGAGAAAGGATGAAATAGCAAACCTGGGGTTCCTCATGACCTTTGTTACTTTGTAACTGGCAAGTATTTCCTGCTTTTGTCCTCTTCCCAGGGTTGGAATCTGAATTAGGAAAGAGGTTAACAAGAGGAAAAAGGAGGAGAAAGAGGACAAACATTACACCTGCCTACTTTTCAAGTGTGCAGAGTCTAAGAAAATTTTTTCCTGAATACATGTTATTGAGTGAAGACATAAGCATCATAACATTTGATTTTGAGTCAGAATACTTCATTTTATGCCTACGGATTTCTATGGACCTTTTTATTCTGCCTTTAGAATTAAATTCATGACTAAACATATTTGCACCTCTCAGAACTCGAGAAGTACCATATACTACACAATCTGTCTTTCACTTTTCCTGTTTAAAACAAAAACAGAATTACCTGTTGATGACAAATCAGAGGAAGGGAGCTACAGTAGCAGTTTGGAGATGACAGCACCTGCATGGGGATGGGAAATTCATAGAAAATCAGATGAATACATATGTATAAAATAGTAGACATGAGATCATGTGAGCTGATATGACAATGTGTATAGGGTTTGATAAGTCCAGTATTGAATCTTCAGAACTCATATGAAAGAATAATAAAATACAATCACTTCCTACTCCAGTCTAAAAACATGGAAGGACTGTTAATTGTGGGAAGCTGGAAGGAACTGTTTTGGGTATAGAAGTTTTACAGATGGAATAGAGAAGAGACAATCAAATAGAAAACTGAGGAAAAACCTATCTGAAACCTATGCTTAGAACAGATTACATACAACTTTGTAAGTGGATCTGATTTTTAACTTTTCTTCTTTTACATGATACAGCTATTGTCTTTTCCTTTTGTCTAACAGTCCTAAGTATGAATATGTAGAGTTTGTTGCAGGACAAAATTGTTATTTTTCCCAAAGATAAAAACAAACTGTTTATGAAAGTTTCTGGGTAGACAGCAAAAGCAACTAAAGACATTGATTTGTCTTTGGAACAGGGGAAAATTACTGTACAGTGAAAAATTACTCTAGCAACAAGTATCAACCAAGACTAGGAGGAATTAACTTTGGGAGCAATAAGGGCCAAGCAGATTACTTTCATTCAGTGTTTGATATTTTTAATGAGGCTGACACTTGACACACGCTGTCTGTTATATTATGATTGTGGAGTGGATGTTTCTCCATTAAGACTGAGTGACATCACCAGATCAGTTCATAGACACCTCCATCACACAACTTCACATGATAACCAATTTATTTTGCTGCTAAAAAATTAAAAGTCCTGGTATCTTAGGGACCTCCTCTCTTGCTTTCTATATGTTTCTCTGTTTCTTAAGATTTCATAAAAATATATCTTTTTAATATAAGTTACTTTGTAACATAAGCAAGATCAATCGTGGCATATTTGCTTTGAGCACATTTGGAACCTAATGTTCAGTTCATTCTTCAGACTGCAGCACACTTAATCATTTATATGTATGAATGTCACCTCATGAGTCTCAAACCGTTTTCTAGAGGCATTGGTATTTGATATTTATCACTTATCTAAGGTTACCTCTCCAGATATCATTACTGTGACACATTAGTAGATACCATACCATTTCTTTTCAGCTTTTTTTGCAAATAGGGAAGGTAGGGCTGTATTTTGAAGACCTTTTTCTTGTTTGAATTAATAGGAACATTAACACTTAGTGGGGTATGAAAAGATCATAATGAGATTCTCCAGAGTTACGTTCTGAGAAATGAAATACCTATTGTAAGAACATAAGCATTTCCTTAACAGGCAAGGTCTAAAAAGATGTTATTGAAACTTGTGAAGATAAATACCAAATGATGTGCGGAGGTGTTCAGAGGATGGCATTTGTCTACCCAAGAAACCATTACATGTTTGGTAACTGCTTTTCTGGGAGAGGCTTTCTTGGGAGTGGCTGAACACCTTCTTGCCTATGGAAGCATCAAATGAATTGCTTTGCTTTAATTGTGTACATGGCTTTTTCTTTATCTAGTGAACTGTCTTTGTCTCAAGCCATGGGTTCTTTCGCTTTTACCTCTCTGATTCTTTCCCCCTTCCCATCTTGGGAGAGTAAGCAAGCAGCTCTGTGGTGCTGAGCTGCCTGTCAGGGCTAAACCATAACATTTCTACAAACAAATAAATAAATAATAATAATAATAATAATAATAATTTAAAAATAAATAAAAAATAAAGAACTGAGTAGAAATATTTTTTTAAAAAAATTATTTTAATGAACCTGATCTTGACGTCAAAGTACAAAAGTGATGAAAAGTCTGCTCAGCAGATCATAAAATCTTGCCATTTTTACAGTAAGATGAAAACATTGTATATACAATTTGCTTCTTCTTGCTTCCTTTTTTTTTTGATTTTGGAAACACATTTTAAAAAAATTGTAACAGCACATGCTTATTTTAATGCACATGTACTTTAAATGTATAAAAAAATAGCACATTGCCACTCAAACTCTGTGGAAATGAGTTTTACAAAAAATATTTCTAAATAATAAAGTGAATTAAAAAAGCACAAATCCTTCCTTTCCCCAGCCTCCTTTTGCATGTTTTAAGCCTAATCCGCATACTAGCACTTTGCCACAATAATTACAAACAGACTGATGAATTCTTTATTGCATCCTTAAATAGCAGTGACAAAATGAGTGTCTTAAAATCACAGAGCTGCTCAGAAATGTCAGAGTATCAGAAAGCATTTAGCAACAAATGGTTATTAAACTGTCAACATCATAAGAATACCTCAGAGGTGACTGCATTTCACTTCAGTTTCTAATGAGTATCACCATAACTGTCATTTTAATTAAAAAACGTTGCCCAGTGTACATCACCAAAAATGTTTACTGTACCAGTTGATCCTTTGACATGTTAATAATTTCAAAATAATTTACCTACAAAAAGAATGGGAACATTATTTTCAGGTAATTAAGAGGTTAAAGACCTTGTACATATCAAACAATGTGAATATATTTCAAGATCAGGAAAGGGTAAAACTATTAATAACAAATGTATGCTTTTGGGTGATGCCTGCTTTCTTACCACTACATGACTGGGACTGTAAGGGTAAGCTCATTAGGAAGTAGGACACTTCAGCAGAGACACTTGTAAAATAGGAGCAAATAGATTCTAAAATGAGAAAGGTTCATTTAAAATTTTTATTTTACAATTTTTCTCAAAGACATAATGTATTATTAAAAAGGTGAAGCATATCTCAGGTCTGATCGTTTGTCTGCTAAGGAAAAGTACTGCAAAAAAATAAATATCTTAAAGTAGAAAGATTAGTACTGATAATCCAAAATTTGATAGAAGGTACCTTTATGTCTCTTGCAGAATGTGAGGATCTAACTAGTATGAAAAAGAAGATAAGATGAAATATTATCTTGATTCTTCACTGAAGCTAACCAAAATTAATAAAAACAGGCTGTAATTAGTAAAACAAAAAAATGTATTTGGACAACATTTATTTTACTTCATAAAGTCATACAGGTTTAATTGAACTCCCGGTACAAAAATATAGATCGACAGACATTTTTTTTTTTTTTTGAAGCTTCAGCTCAGAAATAAATTACATCGTGTTAAGAATTTTTTTTTTTTTTACCACATTGTTGCAATTATTTTAGTAGTGATTTTTAGCTTGATAGGTATAGCATGTAATATAAAGGTTCAATGGTTTAAAAGCTTGAGGAGGAAATTAAACTCTCACTAAACTAATTAGAAAACCTCCTTTCAGTATCTTACCAAAGTGACTGCAGGCCAATAAAAAGATATCAAAACCAGATGCAACTGTAACTTAGCCCTACTGACTTGCATCTATAGACTTGTTGAACTGATATTGCCTGATTATAAAACAGTTCAAAATTGACTAAGTATGTAAATGAAAATAGTCATAAAAATAAGGTTCAAATGAAATGGAGACAACTGTCTAGTGAAATTGACACCAGCCTCATTAGATCTGCATAGCTATTTGCACACAAACATTAGCACTTAACTGGCATGCTTAGAGATACTCTACAAATCACAGCACATGTTTAAAACTGGTATTACTCTAACTGTGGCTGTTACAACAGCTCTGAACTATGAAAGCACAAGAATGTCAGAGATTAGAATCTGTGTTATAGTAAACAAACATACTTGAAACAGACTAAAAAGGCATAAATCAGAAAGACAGATAAAAACCAGCATATTTTTTTAGTTTGACCTACATAAGGTGTATTTTTCTCCTTATGGTTCAAGTCTTTTTAGATGTTTTAAAATGAAATTTCTTGAGAAATTATATGAACACCACATTGAGTTTTATCTTTCATCAGTTTTCAATGCCTGTCTAGTAAAGGTTCTTTTGCTCCTTATTTGAAGAATCTGTACTGTCATTTGTATGCTGACCCTTTCTGTAATGCAGAAACAACATTCTTGGGAACACAGGCTTAATTTTCTTTCACGAAGCTGGCGAAGGGCCTGGAACACAAGTCCTATGAGGAGCGACTGAGGGAACTGGGGTTATTTAATATGGAGAAGAGGATGCTCAGGGTGGAACATATTGTTCTCTACAACTACCTGAAAGGAAGCTGTGGGGAGCTGAGGGCCAGCCTCTTCTCACAGGTGACTAGTGATAGGACTAGAGGGAATGGCCTCAAGTTGCAGCAGGTGAGGTTTAGGTTAGAAATTAGGAGACATTTCTTCTCAGAAAGAGTAGTCAGGCATTGGAACGGGTTGCGCAGAGAAGTGGTGGAGTCACTGTCCCTGGGGGTGTTTAAGGAAAGGTTGGACGTGATACTTAGGGACATGGTTTAGTGGTTGACATTGACAGTTGGACCAGATGATCTTGGAGGTCTTTTCCAACCTTAATGATTCTATGATTCTATGAATGTATGAAAGTTGTTCTTCCAAGAAAAAGAAAAAAAAAAAAGACTTCATTGATAATTTAAAGCTTACAATTAAGTTTTAACTGATTTTTGAATTTTTTGAATTTATTTCTATGGCCAAAGATATGAAAGACCAAAGTATAAACTTTGGTATAGACCATTTTAAGGAAAAGTTAACTAGTAATCAAATACAAATACTTCTGAAGTAAACACATATCAGGGAAGTTATATTTGCTTATTGATTTACCTTTAAAAATAAAGCTACCAAGGGACCTAACTCTTCATTAAACCACATCAGAAAGAAAAGAATGTCAAAAATAGCACCAGAAAGAAGAATATCTATAAAGTTGACAAGTTGGCTAGTTTACAAGTAGTACACACAGGAAGCTGAGTTTTAGTAACGATTTCTAAATTCTGCTTATTTTACACAAATTCTATGTTAAATGACAAAGTCTTAACTATTGTAGGTTTTTGACTTGTATGGAATCTCATCACAGTATAGAAGTCCAAACTTTTCTTTTTAAATTACAAGATACTTTGAAGCAAACTTTCATCTTCAAAGATTCAGCACTTTTAGTTTAGTATTCATGATTTCTTAATCTTAAACATAGTCCGTATTAATAATTTCTAAAGTATCTGTCTGATAATCCTATTTAAGTGAAAAACTATTCTGTATGATGTAAACAGGTCTCCCAAATTATAACTGTTTTCAGCTCAGATAATATGTGAGTCTAATGTGACTTCTCTGTCCACAGTAACCCCCACAGGATTTCCTTGAACTCACTTTTCCTGGAATCCTTGCTCACAACATCCTTTGTCAAGAATTATTTGACACCCCACTTCTTGCCATGCAAAGATGCTCTTTTTTGTGTTCAGCCTGGCTCTGCTCCTGGTTCCACTAGCTTCATTTGACGATGTACTGTAAAAGTCAATACAAGGTGTAATGTTCTGTGACAATGACATGTGAAACGTCAAAATTTTATTGTTTCTAAAGAATGATTCATTTAAATGACTAATTTGGGGAAACAGAGTCACCACATCCTGTGAAGACCTACTGCACTAGTAACAGATCACAGCACTAATACAGATTTTGTCAGCAGACATATTTTTGCACTCTCTAGATCCTTAGTGAAATAAAACATCTTGAGGGCACTCAGTTATAATTAAGGTTTAATTGAATACAGACTTTTCTTTTGCTTTAACTGAATACAGCAAAAACCCTTCGGGAGTTTTTACCATTTACTTTAATGTATCCTCAGCATAGTTTCCTATGTCTATATGATAATGACTGAGCTTTCCTTTCTTTCTTTTTTTTTTTTTTCACTTTCTTTCTGATAATTCATCCATCTTTAGCTGAACTTTGGCTAACAATGGCTGTGTGAAAAGAGCCATTATACTATAGCAGTTTATAAATGAGAAAGGAGCAAAGCAGCTACAGCAATGGTGGTGGTTGGACGGTATAAAGCAAAAGGTGTGTGAGTGTAGAACATTTGTGACTGTGATCTACCCACCAGGTTTTGTCTTAGAAGGATATTAAGAGGTTTAATGTCAGACTACAGTAGGTCTCATTGATAAGTATTTTGTACATAACATATAATTTAAGTAAAGACACTTGGGGTTCTTATCAGTGTGTTGTTTGCATAAGAAATGAATGTCTGAAATAATATTTATCTTTGAATTGGCTCCAGTAAATGCTAATCTGTCACTTTTCTTAAGGAATAAACAGGCCAAATAGAACACATACCCACAGGCGAAAAGAATACATCATTTGTGTGCCAATCTTCCTGTGGTGGTATGATTTCTTTTATTGCACAGATGTGAGCACTTGGTCATACTGACTTTACTTGATTCTAGTGAAGTGGCCCTGTAGTGGTTCCTAATGTTTTTCTGCTTTTTATTTTCTGCATTGCCGACATAACATTCAAGAGTCATGTGAGATATACTAATTGAGAAATAAGTTTTGAACTGGTGTCAGTATTACAAATTGAAAAACAACAGCAGAGATCCATATATCAAATGTTTAATGACTTGTGTAAAATCTCGATCTTTATGTTCCAATGCTTATATTTCATTTCCTCCTGCCACTGAGCTGCCTGGATGAAGTACTGCCCAACAGATGGGAACCCATACTATTCAACATCCTTGACAGTGACGTGGACAGTGGGACTGAGTTCATCCTAAGCAAGTTTACAGATGACACCAATCTGAGTGATGCGGTCAGGATGCTGGAGGGAAGGGATGCCATTCAGAGGGACCTAGGCAGGCTTGAAAGGTGGACCTATGAGAACATCATGAAGTTCAACAAGGCCAAATGCAAGGACTTGCACCTAAGCTGGAGCAATCGCGGACATGAATACAGGCTAGGCAACAAGTGGATATAGAGGATGACTGTGGAGAAGGACTTGGGGGTTCTAGTGGATAAAAAGCTTGATATGAGCCAGCAATGTGCACTTACAGCACAGAAAGTGAACCATTTTCTGGGCTGCATCAAAAGCGGTGTGGCCAGTAGGTCAAGGGAAGTTATTCTCTTCTCTGTTCTGCTCTTTTGAGACCCCACCTGGAGTACTGAGTTCAGCTCTGGGGTCCCCAGTGTAAGAGTGACATGGTTCTATCATCATGAGGAGGGCCATGAGGATGACCAGAAGGCTGGAACACTTCTCCTATGAAGAAAGGTTGGGGAAGTCTAGTTTACAATTGCCATACGGGTCAGGCTCAAAGTGTTATAGTAAATGGGGTTACATCAGGCTGGCAGACAGTCACTACTAGTGAGGTTCTCCAGGGCTCCATTTTAGGGCCACTTCTCTTTAATGTTTTCATAAATGACTAGGATGAAGAACTCTAACACATACTAAGTAGGTTTGGGAGGAGCAGTTGACTCCCTCAAGAGTAAGAGACCTTGCAAAGATCTTGACAAATTAGCAAGCTGGGCAGTAACCAACAATATGAAGTTTAACAAGTGCCAGTGCTGTATACTGCACCTGGGAAGGGGCAACCCTGGATATACATACAGACTAGGGGATGAGAGGCTAGAGAGAAGTTCTATAGAAGGGGATACAGGTTGTTCTGGTTGATGCCAAGATGATTATGATTCAACAATGTGCCCTGGCAGCTAAGAGAGCCAACCGTGCCTTGGGATCTATCAAGTACAGCTTTGCTAGCTGTTGGAGGGAAGTGATTGTCCTACACTGTGCTGGTGCAGACTCACCGGTTTTGGGTGCCACAATATGAAAAAGACATAAAAGCATTACATAGTGTCCAAAAGAGGGCTATGAAGATGGTGAAGATTCTAGGAGGCAAGATGTATGAGGAGCAGCTGAGGTCACTGGGTTCGGTCAGCCTAGAGCAGAGCACACTGAAAGAAGGTCTCATGGTGGCCAGCAGCATCCTCACGAGGGGAGTGGAGGGGCAGGTGCTGAGCTCTGCTCTCTGGTGACATTGACAAGAACCAAGGGAACCAAATGGAACTGTGACATAGAAGGGTCAGGTTGTGTGTTAGGAAAGGGTTCTTCACTGAGAGGGTGGTTGGGCACTGGAACATGCTCCTTAGGGAAGTGGTCATAGAACTAAGCTTGTTGGAGTTCAAAAACGATTTGGACAATGCTCTCAGTCATCTGGTCTGATTTTTGGATGGTTCTGTGTGGAGCCAGGAGTTGGGCTCAATGATCCTTGTGTGTTCCTTCCAACTCAGGATATTCTGTGGTTCAATCATTCTATTCTGACATTTACTAATGTCTACCTAGACTTCATGAAAACTTTTGACACTGTATTCCAAAGCATTCTCCTGGAGAATCTGTCTGCTCATGGTTTGGATGGACATACACTTTGCTGCATAAAGAACTGGCTGAGTGGCTGGGCCCAAAGAGCCCAGGTGAATGGATTTACATCCAGTTGGTGGCTGGTCACAAGTGGTGTCCCCCAGGGCTCAGTATCGGGGCCAATTCTATTCAAAATCTTTATCAGTGATCATAGAATCATAGAATGGCTCAGGTTGGGAGGAACCTTAAAGATCATCTAACTCCACCTCCCCTGCCATGGCTAGGGATGCCTCCCACTATACCAGGTTGCCCAAAGCCGCATCTAGCCTGGCCTTGAATACTTCCAGGGATGGGACATCCACAGCTTCTCTGGGCAACCTGTTCCAGTGCCTCCCTGCCCTTAGAGTAAAGAATTTCTTTCTAATACTTAATCTATATCTACCCTCTCTTAGTCCAAAAGCATTACTTCTTGTCCTATCACTACATACCCTGATAAAGAGGGAGCTTTCTACCAGCTTTTCCATAGGAGCACTTTAGGTACTGGAAGCCACTATAAGGACACTGGAAGGCCCATAGCCTTCTCTTCTCCAGGCTACATAATCCCGTTTTCATAGAACCATAGATTCAGAAAATCATTTAGGTTGGAAAAGACCTCTAAGATCTTCAAGTCCAACTATTAATTTAGCACTGCAAATCTGCCACAAAACCATATTCCTAAGCACCACAACTATACACCTTTTACTTCCAAGGATGGTGACTCAGCCACTTTCCTGGGCAGCCTGTTCCAATCCTTCACAACCCTTTCCGTGAAGAAAGTTTTCCCAATATCAAACTTATACCTCCTCTGGCACAACTTGAGGACACTGCCTCTTGTTGTATAGCTTGTTGCTTGGAAGAAGAGAGTAATCCCCACCTTTAAGGCCCCTTCCAATTCAAACCATTCTATTATTGTATGAAAAGCCTCCTGAGCTCATGTAGACAAAGTCCTTCATTACAGTGTGATAAAAAAAGCATAGGAGGAAAATCCAAGTAAACCCTGATAAAATGCTGTCTCCCTTGGGACAGTGCCTGTCACTACGATAACAGAGAAGACAGAGCTAAGATTTGTTGGCTTTAAAGGTAGGAATATAGTAGGAACATGGAGATTCTAATGACTGTCAATCTCTGAAAGACTTACCGAATATTATGGGTCATAAAGAAATAAGTATACTTAATCTGGCTTAAAAAATTAAGTAGAGAAATCTTTTCTGTCTATTCTATGGCTAGATTCAGGTTGGATTTTTGGTAGTGCTTCTGCTGCCCATTCTTGTTGGGATTTTACATCTATGCTTTATGTGATAAATCTATATCTATGTCTAATTTTACAAGAGAAAAAAATCTCTATACTTTGCCCGAAATCTTACAGAATGTTATCCACAAATCGGCTAGAATAACAAAATTACAAATATTTACAATATTATAAAATTTGACATTCCAGGATCTTTTTCAACTAGAAGACGGACTTCAATTCAAGCATGCAAAGTTAATGAATTAACAACTGTCAGCCTCAGAAAACAAACATAAGAATAATAAAAAAAAAAAAAAAGCACAGATGGGATGCCACAGAGGAGGCACACAATAAGAGAAACAGGGTAGCAAGGAAGGTGTTTTTTTCACCATATGAGCGAGTTTGGACAGTCGTGACAGTCTGCAACATAGACTTCAGAATAGAGAGCCAGTAAATAAAGTAAATTTAAAGGCAAGTAAATTTAAAGGCAAGAAACAAGTTAAGAGAAAATTAGTGTTGAGGGTAAGAAGAGGAAGCAGTTAACTTTCAAGGCTGCTTAAACACAAAAACCTCTTTAGAATCTTTAGAAATTTCTGAATGCTATTTTTCATTTTCTGCCACAGATAGGGAGAGTTGCACATCATGTATGAAATGATCAAGTATATTTCATTTTTAAGGCTCCGTTGCAAAGCTGTTGCTACTATATTTTATAGTGCTTTTTTTTTTTTTTTTAGAAGACTAGACAGTCCAATTTAGATAATAATAATGTTCCCTTTGAAATTGTAACAATCATATATAACCTCACTTGAGGTATAGCAATATCTATTGTTCGTTTGTCTGTTTTCCTCTACAACACAAGTTGTTTTTAGATTTATTTTTATATCATTCTAATGATAACATTTGCAATGGTTACTGGCCAAGTTGTAAATACAGAACAATATATGGTGTTACATGCAGGCAAGTGTTTTTTTTTGTTTGTTTGTTTGTTTGTTTTTTCCCCTCAAAATTCTTCCTTATCTGTTTCTTGAAGAGTTTTCCAGGTAGAAACCAACTGTTGCACCCAAGACTGTCCTAATGTAATTATAACTTGTTCCGCCCACATGGAAATCAATATACTTTTAAAATATTCTGTTTCCAATCACATTGATCTGGATTAAAAGCTAAAGCATATTCTTCTTTCTATAATTTCTCTGAGTCCTCAGTTTTCTATTTTCTGACAGGAAAAATGTTGTTTTGCTCTCAATAGCTTTCTCCATTTATCTTTTTTCTATTCTTGTTTACACACATACTATGTTTTAAAGTCTTAACTGTTTTTCTCTACTGGCCAAAAAGGACTTGAATATCTTCTGGTCAAACAATTCACATTATAACCAAGAACCTCTCAAAGTTTCTAAAGAAGAAATTAAAAAGTCCACAAACTTTATAAAATATAAATACTTTCCCAAATTTACAATGTACTACTTATTTTTCTGGTCTTAAAAACCACATGCATTTTTTTCATTAATGGCTTTATAAATTAACTTAGAATATATGTCAGGCTTTTGAGTAAGATATCAAAGACTCACTTGGATCATTATTTGCTTATTTCATAAATTCTGAATCAAATTTCCTGGAATCTCAGAACCCAGCCCTATTCCACTGAAGTCAGGTGAAAAATGATGTGTACACATACATTCATATTACTCAAATATGAAATCCTGTGCAAACAATGAAAATTTATCTTTGCAACAGTGTTAAGCTTCTCAGAAACATCACTTTCGAGCTGTAGACAGCTGGAAAAACCGAGCTTATAAAAGAATAAAATTCAGACACTATATCATATTTATCACTATAATACTGTGGTGGTGCAGCCAAGCCTCACCGGACCAGTCTGTGATCTCAGGCTTGCCATTGTTGTAAGTGCAGTGAGTTGGGACAATTAGGCACTCACTAGCTGCACCTGGAATTCCTGCCATCTGGATATCAGAACTGTGCAATCTGAAAGACATAGGAATAGTATGGTTGGTGGGCAACACAAGAATTACCTAACCTGAACTGAGGGCCAGGATAGAAAATTACTGTCTAAAGCCATCTCATGGTACTATAAATAGCAGTCCTAAGTGGAGAGGCCTTTTGAGCTCTCCAGGACCACAATTGGCTGTGACCTAGGATCTCCCCCTCAGGTGGGACACCCCTCAGGGCAGACCCCATAAGGTTTTAATGGTCATCTGCTGAATATGCTAATGCAGAGAAAGGTGAGTAATTCACCAAAAGATGAAAAGTTCTTGAGTGTGCAACTGAGTTTAGAAATCCACAATACCTTACTTAAGTCTTGCCATTTACAAATCTTTAATAAAGTTGCTGTTTTGATTGTAGCAAACACTAATGAATTGTTGTGTTAAATATGTTAATGATTAATTGGTGATTAAGTGCTGCTAAGGAAAGAATCATACAGTCTAATTTGTGATTTATCATAAATATATTAATAAATCTTAAATTGTTGCTAAATGAAACCTGTGTAAAAATTTCATCCATGACAAGTACCCAACTACTTAATTTAATGTGAAATTATCTGAAGCTGCACCACATCATTAACCTTTTGTAGCAAACATGGAAAATTTGGAAATATTTTTTCAGCCAATTCTCATATGTGTTCTGTTTGAGAGTATGACTAGAGTCTGCTAGAATGAAAAGGAGGAGAAAGGGCAGAATATACACATAAATGAATAAATAAAAATTGAAAAGCTGACAGGTAACCCTACTTATTGGAATTCCTGCATGATGTCTGGAATTTTGGCACACTGTTAGTACACATGTGGAGAGTGTTTCAACAGCTGTTGAGAGTTAGATATCCTGACCCCAAAGCTGCTCTCAATCATTTGCTGGCAGTTTCAGTATGCAAAGCTATTTTTGTCTTCCAAGCACAATGATAAGCCTGATATTGTTTTTTCTGGCACAAGCTTTCAACAGCTAATAGAGCTATCGTCTAGCAGGATAGAGCATAACAAGTTATGGCTGAATAAACACATAAAGAAAACAAATCTTTATACAAAGCAGCTAGACAGCAAACTGAACTCTTGAACATGGGAGGTTCCAATGCCTGGCACTTTAGGGCTGAGTGCCTCTCTTACTGCACTGCCTCATAGCTCAGCAAACAGTTCTACAGAAAATATGCAAACCTCTCCTTTGCTGTAGCTGCCGCTGTTTGTGGCACTGATACAGTATCATTAATAGCCTCTCTGCCTTCAGGGAACTACTGTAATGGTGCTCCATTGCCCAGTGCTGCCTTCCTCCTTTGAAATATCTCTGTTGAGATGGACCAGCAATGCAGATCTCTCTAAGCTGACACCTTGCTCATATAAACCTTGGATAGAATGCAGTTGGAAAGGCATATAGAATTTGTACATAGAAATTTGGTTTGCCAGATTTTGCACTGTGGCCATGAGGCCCGTATGAATGTATCACTTCATCATAAAAGTGATCATAAAAGATATCATAAAAGTGATAAAAAACTATTCAACATTGGAAAATACAGTTACAAAAAATGTGAAAATATTTCCAGATTATATTTAACATTACTGTTAACCTCATGTGAAGGGGAAATAAACTATGTAAATATTGTAAATAGCACATTTCTTTTCTGCTGTGTGCAGCTTTAAGGACTGCTATTACCCTCAAATTCTGATAGCATATTTCTGAAATAGCAGAGTCTATACCTCTATTATGGGCATGTTAATTCTAATTTGGAGGATGAATAAATTCTTTATTGGTTTGATCCAAGTTCCCAAGCATGTGACATTTCCTTTGTCCTGCAGAACACCTGGTATTTCTCATCGTTTTTCTGGTCTTTCCTAGTTCTCAAGGAAGCAGCTAGAGGTTCAACCCCATGTTTCATGCCTGATTTACCTAGAAAGGCTTAGTTCAGAAAAATATTTTGCTTTGCTATACAGTGAAGGAGTTTCAACATTCAGTATATACTTTTTTGGACCATTGATTAGTGTTTTTATTTATTTATTTATTTTTGTCCAGACTCTGTTTTCTTTATAGAGCTGTAAGGCTCAATTTCAGGCTCTTATTCCTTGTCTGATCTTCTTGAGGTATTACAAACATGAAATATTACTCACTCTATACACACACCAGCACTCTACACACACCTGATGAAGCCAATGTCAAAATAAAGACATTTAAAGGTGAGGGAACAAACAATCGCATTGGTTAGTTGTCTTTAAGTTGTTAGTTTAAGCACTACATACTGGGTACTACAATATGGAAAAAGTGCCAAAATATGTATGGTTACAAAAGAAATAGATGTGGTCAGTCATTTATTTGCTGCTAATATTAAAAATTCCAAGTAGAGAAGGGATAAGTCTGACACCACATCAGTGAAACAGATCCGAGGAAAACAGAAAAAGAAACGGGAAACTGAAGACTGAGTGATAAGGAAAGGTGATGGGAAACACTTAGACCTGGGACAAAGTAAGCCACTCAAGGAAAAGTGTAGTTAGATTGGTAAGAAGGCAATGAGAGTATTTAGACAACCAGAAAATAATGGATTGAAAATGGGAATACAGTAAGATACATAAAACATTTTTTTTTTACAATGGAAATGAAAAAATGCTAGCAAATTCTAAATATATTGTGTGTGAATCTGCAGATTACAGTGCTCCAGTATTTCAGATATTATGTGATTTTCTCAATTAACCTGATTTCCAGATATAGGGATGTTACTTTGATAATGCTGAAAAGCAAGAAAATATCAGTTATTTTAGTGTGGTTTGACGTTATTTACTAAGTACCCAAGAGGATGTATACCAGAAGAGAGAGTTAGTGACTTGCAATGTCAGAAGAACAAGACTGAAGAAATCAGCACACAGCATGTCTGTACTAGGATCAGCTCCTAGAAGTATAATTTAGCACATCATTATGACTTAAAAATACCTGAAATTAATCTCAGTGGAATTTATGTTGTGTGAATGTAATGTCAGCAATTTCTTAATTTGCTAAGAAAGTTTTAGGGGTCTTAAAGGATGATAAGTATTTGGTAGAGATTTTTAAACTACCTCTCCTGTTTTCTTTCTGTCATATTGATGGATTTGGTTTTGAATGGCAAAAAAAAAAGTCATTTATTTTTACAGAATTCAGGAAGGTAAACCCTTATCGTATGTCTGCTTGCCTGATAAGAAACATGTGGCTTGTATAAAGGAAGAGAAAAATATTTTAGAGACTCAGAGGACAAAAGTAACACTTGGTAGTTCAGCCTCCTGTCTAGAGTAAAACAAAGTTGTATTATGTCCAATAAGCAATCGATCTAGCTATCAAAAACCACAAGGTTAAAATATCTCAACTTTTCTAATAACATTTCATACAGGTAAAGTCAGTGGTGAACTGTAGGGGGAAAGCCAAAAGACTGCAACAAAACCCACTTAATATTTTCCTGCAAGTTTATTTAGAAGTGGTAATAAAAAAAGAACCATGAAAATTAAGTGATTTGATCTACCATCAGCTTGGGTAAGCTGCAAGCAAAATGCTCTCTTTCAGCTTAAATACAAGCAATTGCCCTAAATTCAGACCACGTAATTACATTGATTTGGCTTACATGAGATTTGGTAAAATGTGTTTGCTGCTCTCAGTGACAGAACAGCCTTTTCTTGTAATTATATATATATATTACTGGAGGGTTGGGAGGGGTGGGAAATGCAGAGAGAAAAAGAGAGAAAAGAATGTAACTCACTAAAACGAAACAACTAATGGCAAGTTTTATTTCAAAACTAAAACAAAATGATACAGAACAACCTTACTAAAATCAATGGAACAACCCTAGATTTATCATCTGGTTTAGAACACCTTGGCCTATGGCTGGAGGATTACAGGAACAACCCAGTTCCTCTAATAACATAGAAAGGAAAATATGTATATGCTAGCTACCTAAAAAGAGACTGAACAAAAAAAAAATTAATAAAACTGAAAACTATTGTATTATGCTTAGGATTTAAATGTAAGTATATAATGAACATAGAAAAATAACAAAACAACAACAACAACAACAAACTATTGAAGGAAGATAATCAAGAAATACAAAATAGTCTGGGGAACAAAAATCTAAAATGCAAATCTACATTAATATTTTTGAGATACTGGGTATTTTAACAAAAACTGAAGTACTTATTTGAGCAAGGCAGTCACATTCATATTTATTTTGCTGTAACCTTACTGCCTGAGAGGTATTCATACCCAGTCACAAGTCAAGAAAGTAGTTGTTCAGCAAAGTAGGGAATATTTATAAATTCTTGCTTATTTGAGGTGAACACCTGTCATGACAGTGATAGAGACCATGGCCCATGGCAGATAGGGAAGTTTCTGCAAGCCCTGATTGAACTGTGTTCCCTTGTGAAGATAGAAAACTATTTTTGGTGTAACTTTAAGCAACCATCCAATTGATTTTAAAGTCTGGAGATGATACAGAAAAGCATCTTTGAAAAAGAAATGACTTGATGAGGGGGCAGTGTGACACTGTGGCTTAGAAAGGAAAAGATGTAATGTCTGGTAGCTTGCACCTTTTCAGCAAGCAAAATTAGAAGAAAGCAAATCATCAGAAACTAGCTTATCAGTTAGAATATAGGAAGCAAGTAGTAGTTTTTGTTGTTGTTGTTGATATGTTGTTGTTTTGTTGTTTTGGATGAGACCCAAACAGGGAATGGCAGTTACTGAGATATACTCATAACAAACTTGCTGCTCCTGTCTCTTTCATAGTGATGTCCTACTGCTGACTCCTGATCTTCTTTCTGAAGAAGCCTGGAGGAAAAAAAGTACAGTTAATAGTTCATCTAAACTGGTCAGCAATTTCCATGACAGTTTGCAGTGCATTTACATTCCCATGAGTACTCCTCACCTGACAGGTTGTCTTTGTTAGAATTGGTCATAGTAGATATGTTACAGCCCTGGAATAAAGACCTAGTGGGACAACTGTGGAGAGTGGGTATTTTCTCACAGATTTCCTGGAGGCAACAACATCCTGTTTTTTTTCTTTCTGACGGTGTTACGGCATTTGTCTCAGTACATATATCTCAAGGAGACATCAGGATCAGAAAAAGCAATGGTGACCGCTTCCTAGTTAGATACGTTAGGCATCTCACCACTTTGGATTTCAGTGCATTGTCTGAATTATTGCTTGCAGAAATACAAATGAAGGAGTGCTTCCCCACTCTCGCTACCATAAATCACGTGAGCGTTTCTTCCTGGCTTCTTGGATGCAGAAAGTCAGAGACCTAGAACAGTAGTGTTATCAACTAAAGTAACAGCTTTGAAATTGCTCACACTGAAGAAAATCTGTGGATAATTATAATTAATACACTAACTGTATTTTTTATTTAATCCTTTAGATATTTAATTCTTTACATATGAGCCAGTTTTGACATCCAAAGCAATCCAGAGCACTGAAGTTGACATTTGATTGAACAAGTACTTTCTAATTATGTCCAATAATCATGGATTAATTATATATGCATTTTTTTCAAACTGACATATCACTGCTCTCTAACACCTTTTCATGAAGCTCAAGAAATCTCTTCCCCTCCCCCCTTGGTTTAAAGACATAAAAATATCTCCAGTTCCTCTTATAAGTCTTCTCCTTCTTTATGACAAATAGCCTAACAGACAAATAGCCCTATCCCTTTAATACTCTTTGAAGCTTTGGAATATATTTGGTACTCTACCAAGAAAATTTCCTTTTACTTCATAGAGAACAGAGAAGAAATAAGAGTGAATAAAGCACTCATAAGTATGTGCACAAGCATTTTGAAGTGATAAGTGGAAAAACAAAGCAAACCAAACCCAAAAAAACCCTCACAACAAACACCAAAGAAATAAACAAGAAAAAGAATTATATGTATAGATATTTAAAATTTCATTTCTGGTCTGTCATCCCTTTAAGAGTTCATTACAACTTTTAAAATATTCAATTCTTAAGACAAATGCACTTAGAGGAAACTGACTTCAGTTAAAAACTAGTGATAAAAACAAAAATAAAAGTTATTGTAAAAGTGGGAAATTAAATAAATTTCATTATAATTGTCCTACAAATTTATTTACACAGTCTTAGGCAGAAGGATTAGCAAAGTACACGATAGTGAAGAGATTTCATAAAGCAAAGAAACTGTGCTTAATCCAGAAAATATATTTCACTCCATGGCTTCTTCATCTAGCTTATTTTCTTATTTTTCTCCAGCTGTTCTTCACCTCTGCTCAGAAGTACAGACAAGTAACCATGTCTTGATTTGACATTGGATCAGTCCATGAATTAAGAACTGCAATTTTAACTATGTAGCCTGCAGTAATTTTCTTTGAAGGATGCTTCTGAAACTTATTCAGCTTCCTTCTGCTCTGGGGTTGTCTCAAATTTGTTTTGACATGCATTTCTGTGATGGTGAGGACACGTTTCATCGCAACACCCGACCTCCATTGGCCATGATTATAAGCCTAAAGCAGTAAGTTTTAATTTCTGACGTTTTCTGCTCCTCTTGTAATTGTCACAGGAATGGACTCAAGCTGTGCTGTTCCCAGTTATTACAGACTTTGTCATGAGAAGATGAGACATTAGAATATGGAGTTCCTTATTTACTGCTCAACCTATTCTTAAAGCAATCCAGTGATCTGAACTAATACACAATGACAGTCTAAAGAGCTACCCTGCTTGAGCACATCATCTGTTTCTGAGAATAAGGCACCTTACCTTTCTAGTTTCTAACTCCAAATAAACAACATTGTAATTAACATTACACAGATTTAGTAAACTGTTTCATATGTAAATGTTAAGTAAATATTTGTCTATTTATATGGACTCTGAGTTAGCTAGGAAGGGTAATCAGGTTGAAAATAGAAGGAATAAAACTCATACAGATAAATTAACAGATTTTGTTTCTAGAAATTGTTATCTACAGGTACTTTGGGTTCTGAATTCCTTGTGGGTAAAGATGGGAAATTAAAAGGAAAGTAAATCTAAATTAAATTCTGCATTTCTCTTGTGTTGAAAACTCATATAACAGAAAACCTACAGAATAAATAAATATATAACTTTGCAGAGAAAAAAAAAGAGGAAAAAAGAAAGGAAGAAAGAAGGGAAAGCTGATTTGGACAATCACTTTGTATGAGATAGAGGGATCTTCTGTCTTTTGATCACTCTAGTGTGTGAAGCTGTGTCTAGGCTGCATGACCATGATGAAACCCATAGTCTTTTCTTACTAATTGTTCAGATCATGGGCCTGGTAACAGTATCTCTTTTCTGTGTCTCCTGTAAACATTTCCTTCTCTTGGAAATCAATGAACTGAGAGGAGGGAATTGTACACACTAGGGCTGTAACTCTGGCTGGTATCCTTACCTCTGGCTTATCTGAGAAAAGGAAAATATTTTCCATCATTTAAGGAATTTTTTATATCCTCCAGTTATAAGATCCTTAATTTACTTGATTCTACTTGGGATCTCGTCTTTCCCTTGACATCAGCTGCTTCAAACTTCACTGGCTCCTACCAAGTTTCCTCTCTTGAACTGTGACTTGTATTTAGGGAAACGAAATAATCTTCTTAAAAATATATTTTTATTTCTAATAGGAGTAATATTCAGAGATATTACTGACAGCAATATTCAAAATCTTGGGGAAACAATAAAGCCTAGTTTTTATACAATATAATTTATTCAAAGCTCAACTATTTCTCAATAAATGGGAAATACCTGATCCTAATTTTTTTTTTTAATTATTATTATTTTTTTTTTTCTGTAGTATTACTTAACTGTTAGAGTGTTTTTGCTATTTGAGCCTTGGCAAAACAACTGGGTAACTTTATCCAAAGCCTGAAATTAGCTTTGTCACAGCTATTAGCTTGTGTATTGTCCCACTTTACCAGATGCTTTATCTGGATCTATTGAATGGATTCAGTTGTTAATTTTCTAGCAAGCCTGCCAGAAAACTAAGTAAATCATACAAGAGTAAATGCTCAAATACACCAATATAACTTTACAGTAACACAATAACTAGTGCATATACAGATTTAATGAATTCTTGTTTATGTTCATCGTGTTTCTCAATCCACCCTGATAAGATTTGTGATACTTAGTTGACATCCTCAGCATTTTCACTGGCAAGAAAGATGTCTCACTAGGTTTGGATTATCTGTCATTAAGCATCATGAGATTTCAACCTGCCTAACATTATCTGCTCTACACAAGATATTGATATTTCCTCTTTTATTTGCAGAAAATCTGAGTTTCAAAATCCAGTCAGCACAATTAAAACATGCTAGTTTCTTGTAGCCAGCATTATATTTCAGACCTATGCTGTTAGGATCACATCCAGCTGCCTTGGGGTACTTAGCCCAGATGAATGGTCTTGCAGCAGGGCAGACAGTGCCCAGGTTTCATTACTTCTGCAAAAACTGATTCAAAGCCAGTGTGTTCAGATTCAAAGCAAATTCTCTACCATTTTATCACCTTGGTTCATATTTTAGGCATCTACATTTAAAAGCAATATGAAGCAGCCATAGAAAAAGTTCTATTATCTAGATTAACGGAGCTGCTTTACACACACATAAACATTTGTCAATAATATCCGAGAACATTACTTTACATTTGTATTTTTTTATTTTTTATTTTTAGTGAGATTATTTAATTATTTGACAAGAAATCCTTTAGTCTAGAAGCATCATAATTTCAAAATCAACAGTCTTCAGTTTCTTTGTGATAATTTAATCATTACATACCTAATTCCACCATAGATCTATTATCTCGTTCTTAATGGGCTAGGTTTGGCATTCATAAACAGTGAAATATGTTGCTTCTACAGAAATATTTACTGGTAGTATTTAGAATATAACCTTCACAGAAGCAGGAAATTAGACAGAACAATCTTAATGACCCTTTTTTAACCTTAGCATTTGGTAGATCTACGTTAACTGTGAAGTCCTGCAACACACTTCAAACTGATGTAAGGAAATCAGTGATATTTCTCAGAACTCTTCATCATAGAGCTGTCAAAAGTGTTTGTACAGGTGTAACACAGGACCCCCCCAAGAAAAAACTTATTAACCAGCTTGGCATTTAATTCAAGCTTATTTTGCACTCATTATCTCTGGATCTCATATAGAATATTTAATTATCTGCATGCAAAGCATTAGCTGTCCAAACAAATAGAAAGAAGGTCATTTGTTAAACCACAATAGAGAAAAAATATAGACACTTCATTTTGTACTCCTTTGTGTCAGCTATACTTACCATATTTTTATATTAATATATTACCTTAAGGCACACGACAGGAATTTTGCAGTTTACAGAAAATTCTACTCATGACAGGACCATATTTGCATCCAGCACACATTACTGGTTACTATAAAAGGATGTGTGTTCTTTAGCCCGTAAAGTCTGTTCATCCACATTGATATTATAAGATGATCCCTTTGGATCTAACTAAAAATATATTGTCTCTCAGCATGATTTAGTACCTTTGGATGGGCTTCCTCATGCCCCACATGGCAGGTGTGAAAACATAAATCACCTCCTGCAAATACCAAATATGTTGTCTGTATTCCTCCTTAGTTGTGGAGTCCCATTTAAGAGGGACTTCACCTCACTAGTTACTGTGCCTTGTTCAACTATGTTATCTGAGTTCTGAAAGTTTGCTTTAGGCCTTCCATCTTCCTTCTCAAAATAACATTTATTTTTCTCTAGGATTCTTTATGTTATAACTGAGAGAAAAAATTTCTCATATGATATCTACTAGAGCTTGACTCTTTAAGTTTTTCAGAATCATTCTGGCCTTTGGGATTTTCAAATAACAAGCTTATCTCACACTGTCACAGCTTGTGCAAACTTCCCTGGGCATAATCAATGACATTTACTAAAACCGGTTCCAATCATTTCCAATTATATGTCTCAGGAATCTGTCTGAATAGAAGATTTAAATTCTTCATTCTCATTTGTTTCTCATTTGTGAGAAGCTTTAAATGCCTGATTTTGTATCGAAAACAGGGCATTGACCAGTGAAAACATCTGGGAGTACTTTAACAAAATCTAATTCTCTCATGTTGTTTTACTAATACTCAGTCAATTAGGAAGTAATGGATGTTTTTCATAATGAAATTAAACAGAATCATTTACAAGCAACTATAGTCCCAAATTTTGTTCTTAAAACTAAGTCAAAAGAATCTAATTAATATCAGCTCCCTAAAATAATTAACTCAGCCTTAAAAATAAGTGGCTGAAATTGATCAAACCTCCTCAGCTCTTGGAATTCAATGTTCATTTGGTAAAGGACATTTAGCATGAATTAGCTAGAGAGAAGTCATGTCAGAGTTTTTTTGCATTCTGAATGTGCTTCTCTGAGATGGTATTCAAAGGAGAAGCACTAATTCTACACTGCAGAGCAAATGAAGTGTCTTTTTCCCAACAATTCCTACTGAATTTGTTATCATATTTTCAGCAATAAATAATGGTAAATGATACCTAACATTTAATACCTGAAGAATTCCTTAGAACATTGCAAATTTTGGAGCTTATTAGACTCTTACAGTAAGAGATTAACTGCACAAGGAACTACATTTCAAAGCATGTAAACAGGAAGCCCTACAGTGATGAGACCGCATGCTAGTCTATGTTCCTGTAACAGCAACCACTGTTACCAGGTCACGTTCATTGTGATCAAATCTGTGACTATAAGTCTATACACTACAGCCTTACACTATAAGGCTTTACACTATAGGAGAATGTAAGCGCATGTATACTGACCTGTACAGATGTTGTGGTTTAACCCGGCCAGCAGCTAAACACCACACAGCTGTTCGCTCACCCTCCCCCTTCCCTCTCTGGGATGGGGGAGAGAAATGGGAAAGTGAAGCCTGTGAGTTGAGATAAAGACAATTTATTAAGACAGGAAAATAATAATAATAATAATAACAATAATAATAATAATGATAATAGTATTACTAATAATAATGTGTATGAAACAAGTGATGCACAATGCAATTGCTCACCACCCACTGACCGATGCCCAGCCTAACCCCGAGCAGCCGGCACCCCCACCCCGGCCAGCCACCCCTATATATTGTTTAGCATGACATCAGATGGTATGGAATACCCTTTGGCCAGTTTGGGTCAGCTGTCCTGGGTTTCTCCCCTCCCAGCTCCTGCTGTACCCCTAGCCTGCTCGCTGGCAGGACAGAGCGAGAGGCTGAAAGGTCCTTGGCTTGGTGTAAGCACTGCTCTGCAACAATTAAAACATCAGCATGTTATTAGCACTCTTCTCATCCTAATCCAAAACATAGCACCCTACCAGCTACTAGGAGGAATATTAACTCTGTCCTAACTGAAACCAGGACATATATCCACCCCTTATTTCATACCGTTTATGTCATGCTCAGGTTACACTCTTTCCAATACCTTGTAATTAATCACCATTTTCATCTATGATATATAGCAATCATGGTAGTGATGACATACAGTATTATATAATAATTAACATACTACAATTCAACTCATGGGCTATTCTCACCCAGTATTAAATCCCCTTGAGGTACACACTGGACCTCCCCATTCTTTTGCATTACCCACCAAATGCATCCAGGTCCCTGAGCAAAAGCAATCCCACGAATGGGTTTGCCTTTTCCTGAGGCAGGAGTAGCCCAGACTGTTTTACCCAGCATGTTTCTTACATGCACTACAGGAACTTTATCCCCTTCTACAGTGTGTAACAGGTTTGATTGGGCAGGTCCAGCTCGGTTGGCAGATCCCCTAGTATTGACTAACCAGGTGTCCTTTGCCAAATGCGTATCCCAATTTTTGAATGTCCCAGCACCCATTGCTTTCAGTGTAGTCTTCAACAGTCCATTGTATCGTTCAACTTTTCCAGAGGCTGGTGCATGATAGGGGATGTGATACACCCACTCAATAACATGTTCTTTGTCCCAAGTGTCTATAAGGTTGTTTCGGAAATGAGTCCCGTTGTCTGACTCAATTCTCTCTGGGGTGCCATGTCGCCATAGGACTTGCTTTTCAAGGCCCAGGATAGTGTTCTGGGTGGTGGCATGGGGCACAGGATATGTTTCCAGCCATCCGGTGGTTGCTTCCACCATTGTAAGTACGTGGCGCTTGCCGTTGCGGGTTTGAGGGAGTGTGATGTAATCAATCTGCCAGGCCTCTCCATATTTATAGTTCAGCCATCGTCCTCCATACCAAAGAGGCTTTGACCGTTTGGCTTGCTTGATTGCAGCACATGTTTCACAATCTTGAATAACCTGTGCCCTACTGTCCATGGTCAGGTCCATCCCTCGATCACGAGCCCATCTGTATGTTGCATCTCTACCTTGATGGCCTGAGGTGTCATGGGCTCAGACAACAGACATCCTAAGGATCTCGCAACAATATTTTTGAGGTGTATTTGTTCCCTATATGCTTTAATGAAATACCTGTAGTAGGGTGCTCTCCTCTGAAAGAGAGTTGGAAAGGTCACATAAGCAGCAAAGAGAAAGTGAAGATTTTATGCAAATATTCTACCTTCCTTATTCTTGGGCACAGCATTACAGAATGTTATTATAGAGTGATATTATCTGATCCTTTGTAAACAGGAATCACTTGTCCAGAAGCAGTCTCACATTATATTAGGTTCCATTTATGTGTAGTTTTAAAAAATTATTGCATGTTAGAAGCAGTGGTAAGTTGTTATGTGTTAAAAGAGTATGACAAGTTACATCTTGCTATAGTGAATAATCATTTAGAAGATGTTTTAATGGTGTTCTCACTATCAGCTTCAATACATAGTATTAAAGATACTGATGTATCTTATTTATATATCATTCATAAATCAAACATAAAGTTAAAAACTCATCCTTGTAACCTTTAAACCATGTCTTTGGCAACACAGTTATCCTTAGACGAACAAAACTATGGAAAAAGAAGGAGCAAGGTGTTTATTCTCTCTTCTGTAATTTGATTTTTTCTTTCTAATTTTAACTCAAAAAATTGTTAGGGAAAAATTAAAAAGAATGGAGCTTAAAAAAAATCTTTCAAAAACCAAACAAACAAAAAAACACAAAACAAAAACACAACCCTAATCAAACCAAACCAAAACACCTCCTTAAATAAGAACAAAACAAACAAGCAAACAAACAAAAATGCAAATAAACAAAAAACAGTACAGCCTCCAGAAACATGAAGATTTCATTCTGTAATGTCATGGAAGATTCTCAAAAGATTTTTGGTTTGTATGAAATATCCAAAATTCAAATTCTTATCTGAGACTTATCGACATCACATTTACTGGGAAATGTGACAACAAGGGAAACAACACCTCACATTTCTCCAAAATATCTGCATTGTCAAGGAGATTGTAAGTTTTAAACACAACAGTACTTGCAAAGTAGTTTTTGCCCTTGAAATGAGAGGGAAAAAAAAAAAAAAAGAGAGGATAGTTATTAGGCTTTTAGGAAGTTAGGGATAAAGTTCATTACCATCAGCTTTAAAATACATTAGAACAAGAATATGGTTGTGCAAGTCAAAAATAGAATAAGGGACAAAAAAAAAACACATTTAAAGTGCTTTCATGTTTTAAAAGGAAAAATCATAGGTAAAGAATAAAACAGATCTACTAAAATAGTCACTTCTGTAGTAAAAAAACTGGCAAAGCTCAAAACCTCTATGTACTATTCCTGTGCTAAATGAACAGTTTTCAAATATAAGTTCCTGTGATATTTAAATAATAATAATAATAATAATTTATTTATTTATTTCTAGTACCTCCAGGAAAAGGAAAAAAAAAAGAAAAAAACCGAAACCAATGGTCAGGAAAAATTAAGGTGGTTATAAATCATAAGCTGTCACAATCTGCACATGTAAGTTTTTTTTCCAGAGCCATATAAGTTATTGTGAAGCTATGACATCCAGCTGCATACATGGTACCTCACCATGCAGTGTGACAGGCAAATACGCTTTGTAGAGAGAGCTATCTTTACAAACGTAGCTCAGAAAGATGGTTAGCATAAAAGGATCAAGACAAAACAAATGAAATCAGAAATAACTTTCATTCAAATTATATGTAGACGAGTTTGTACAGATTGTTCTAGGAACCTTAAGAAATTATTACACTGACTATAATTCTGGATGATGAACAAATATTTCTCAAGGGTAGATTGCTACCAGTGAATTTAAGCAAGGTCACCTCCAGCAATTGCATATATGCAAGGACGTGCTTACAAGGCACCATTATGGAGAAATCCCCTAAACCCTTTCCAGGAAGTCAGCATGCTTGGTGCCTCTGTAAAGTGCCTGTACAGTTGTGGTGCTTTTACTTGGGTGGGCAGCCAGCTGCTCTCTCACTCCCCACTCCTTGAAGAGGAGAAATTACGACACAAAGAGCTCAAGGTTTGAGATAAGGACGAGGAGATCACACAGTAATTATCGTGACGGGCAAAACAGACTCAGCATAGGGAGATAGTAAAATTTATTGCCTATTACTAACAAGCTAGAGAAGCGAGAAACAAAGGGAAGAAACCAAAAATGCCTTCCTCGCCCCCACCCCCACCCTCTTCCACCTCCTCTCCCCAAGTGAAGCAGGGGAATGGGGGAATGGGGGTTATGGTCAGTCTCCACCACTCCTTCTCGGTCACTCTTGTGCCCTGTGCTGTGGGGTCCCTCCCACAGGATACAGTCCTTGCCGAACTGATCCTGCGGGGGCTGCCTACAGGAAGCAGCTCTTCAAGAACTGCTCCAGATATGAGTCCGTGCCATGGGGTCCATCCATCAGGAGCAAACTGCTCCAACCTACGACCCCCATGGGCAGCAGCTCTTGCCAGGTAATCTGCTCCGGCGTGGGCTCCTCTCCATGGGCTACAGGTCCGGCCTGGAATCTTCTCCAGCAGGGGTCCTCCACAGGCTGCAGCCTCCATCAGTACAGGTCCACCTGCTCCATTGTGGTCTCCTCCACGGGCTGCAGCTTGCAACCCTGCTCCACTGTGGTACTCCATGGACTGCAGGGGGACAACCTGCTTCACCATGGTCCTCACCACAGGCCACATGGGACTTCTGCTCCAGTGCCTGAAGCACTTCTCCCCTCCTTCTTCACTGACCTTGTTGCCTGCACAGCTGTTCCTCACTCCTCTCACTCTCCCAGCTCCTGTGTAGCAGTGTTTATTTATTTATTTATTTATTTATTTTCCCCTTTCTTAAATATGCTGTCACAGAGGCCCAAACAACATTGCTTATTGGCTCAGTTCTGGTCAGCTGAGCTTACCTTACCTTACATGGGGCAGCTTCTAGATTCTTCTCACAGAAGCCACCCCTATGACCCCATGCTACCAAAACCTTGCCACGTAAACTCACTACAATAGTAACGTATGCAGCATGGAAAACAAGCATGATAAGTTTGAGAAGTATGTGCTGTTGCAGGGCTATGATCTTGTTGGGGTTACAGAGACATGGTGGGATGGCTTCTATTACTGCAGTGCTGCAATGGACAAAACCAGGCTATTTAGGAAGGACAGGCTGGGAAGACAGCGATAGGAAGATGCCTTTTAAATGAGAGAGAAGATGGAGTGAGTGAAGTTCTGCCTGGGGATGAAGAAGGAGCCAACAGACAGTTTATGGGTTAGGATTAAAGAGAGAACAGAGAATGCTGCCTTTTTAGTGGGTGTCTACTACAGGTCACCTGATCAAGAAGAACAAGAAGATGAGGCCCTCTGAAGAAAGATAGTACCTGCAGTCCACAGGCCCTGGTCCTCATGGAGGACTTCAGACAACCTGATACCTTCTGGAGGGGTAACACAGCAGGACATAATTCAGGAGGTTCCTGGAGTGCATTGATGATAACTTCCTCCTTCAACTGATAGAAAATCCAATGAGGACAGGTGCTCAGCTGGACCTCATACTCTCTCACAATGAAGGGTTTATTGGGAATGTGAAGGTCAAATGCAGCCTTGCCTCCAACATGAGAGGGTAGAATTCAGAATCCTGAGGGCAGGGAGGAAGGTGAAAATCAAGCTCAAAATCCTATGCAGACTATGACCTCTTCAAAGGCCTGCTTAGAAGAATCCTGTAGGATCAGGCCCTGGAAGGAAAAGGGAAGCACACAAGCTGTTTAGTCATAGAACTATAGAGTCATAGATTCATTAAGGTTGGAAGAGACCTCCATGATCATCTGGTCTAACCATCCCCCTACCACCAATATCACCCACAAAACCATGTCTCCAAGTACCACATCCAGCCTTTCCTTAAATACCTCCAGGGACGGTGACTCCACCACCTCCCTGGGCAACCCGTTCCAAAGCCTGGCTACTGTTTCTGAGACAAAATTTCTCCTTATTTCCAACCTGAACCTGGCGCGACTTGAGTCCATTCTCTCTAGTCTTATCGCTAGTTATCTGTGAGAAGAGGCAGGCCCTCAGCTCCCCACAACTGCCTTTCATGTAGTTGTAAAGAGCAATAAGTCCTCCCGTAAGCTTCCTCTTCTCCAGACTAAACAACCCCAGTTCCCTTAGCTGCTCTTCACAGGACTTGTGTTCCAGACCCTTCACCATCTTTTTAGCCCTTCTCTGGACACTTTCCAGGGCCTTGAAGTCTTCATTGTAGTGAGGAACCAAAACTGAACACGGTACATATTCAAGACACATTTAGTTTTTAATACACGGTAATATTCAAGAATCACCTGCTTCAAGCTCAAGAGATGTCCATCTCCACAAATAGGAAGTCAGGCAAAAAATGCCAGGAGTCCTGTGTGGATGAACATGGAACTCCTGGTCTAAACTTAAACACAAAATTATAGAGAGGGTCAAAGTAATGATGAGTGAACAGAGAGGAATATAGAGATGTTGTCCAAGCATCCAGGGATGAAGTTAAGATAGCTAATGCCCAAATGGAATTGAAGCTGTCCAGGAATCACAGAATGATTAAGGTTGGGAGGGACTCCTAGAGGTCATCTCATCAAACCTCCCTGCTCAAGCAGGGACACCTAAAGCAGGTTGTCCAGGATCATGCCCAAGTGGCTTATGAAGATCCCCAAGGAGGGAGACTCCACCACCTTTCTGGGCAACCTATGCCAGTGCTCAGTCACCCACATAGTATTGAAGTGTTCCTTGATGTTTAGATGGAATCTCTTGTGTTCCAGTTTGTGCCTCTTGCTTCTTGTTCTGGTAGTGGGCACCACTGAAAAGAGCCTGGCTCTACCTTCTTTGCACCCTTCCTTCAGGTGTTTATAGTCATTGATAAGATCCCCCGTGAGTGTTAAATTCCCCTGTTAAATTCCCCTGTGAGTCTTCCCTTTTCCAGGCTGAACAGTCCCAACTTTTTCAAACTCTCCTCATAAGAGATGTGCTCCAGTCCCTTCATCATCTTTGTGGCCCTTTGTTGGAATCTTTCCAGTATGTTTAGGTCTCTCTTGTACTGGAGAGCCCAGAACTGGACACAGCAGTCCAGATGTAGCTTCACCAATGCTGGGAATAATGGAAGCATCACCTCTCTTATCTGTTGGTGTTACTTTGCCTAATGCAGCCAAGAATACTGCTAGTCTACTGGCTTGTGTTGAACTTGGTATCTACCAGAACTCTGAGGTCCTTTTTTGCAGAGCTACTTTCCATTTGGGCAGGCCCCAGCATGTCATTGTTCCTTTACTTTTTTATTTTATAACATATATAGTTAATATTCTCCTGGTACAGTAAAAGGCCTTTTGAGACTATTAAACAGAGAAATATGAATAATAAGGCTTAAGCTTGATTAATTTTGCTTCTTTTGTCTCTGTCCTTGCAGAGATTGATATGACTGACTAAACAAACTGCTCTGGTAGTTTCATAAGTTCTACAATCAAAGTAGGTCAATTGCTACTCAAAAAGTTCCTCTATTCAGAGGGACTGTTTAATCTGAAGCTTAAAGGATGACAACACATCTATAGTAGTCCTTCTCAAAAGTACATTTGTAGCTTTTATTTTCATGCAAATAATGTTCACACCATTTCTGCATCAGCAGCTTAAAAGAAGAGATGTCCCTGTACTGACTTTCAGTCACTATCAAAGGTAGTGCCAGGATGCAGTGCTGTCTGTCTGGTAGAGGTGGTAGCTCCCACACTGCGGGCAGACACGGCCATCTGTGAAGCAGGGCTGTCCAGGTGGCACTTTCTTATTTCAATCATGTCACATTCATATCTGGGGGTGGTTTGACATGTCTCAAAACTGCTCAGAAGAGATGTAATATTTACAGCAGTTAGTCAACACATTCTTGAATGTTTGCCCTAAAAGACCAATATTTAGAAGTAGCATTGAATTATTTATAAAATGTAAGATGACAGGAATTTAACCTTTACTTTCCAAGGTAACCAACATTTATTTCACATCTGTAACCAAAATAACATAAATTTATTTTCAGATATCTAATGCATTCCAAAAATGTAAACCTGTTTTCTTCTGAATGGCCCCAGGGGTAAGCTAAGAAACCATTTTTCCTAAAGCTAAATAATTTCACCACAGACTGCAAAATCCATTTAAGCTATACCTCCAATTTAGTAACAGTCTGAAAGATGAACTTTCACAATCTTCATTGCATAAAGTTATAGAGGACACTCACAGTTCCAATTTTCGTTTAAAGGAGAGGAAATTACCCAACACATTCTCTCTTCCAACAGCTAGTTCAGTCAATTTTTTTTTTACAGATGAGTATTTTAATACAGTCATATTCCTCATGAGGAGTAAGCCATGTTTTGTTGTTGTTGGTGGTGGTGGTGGTGCTTTTTGTTTGTTTGTTTGTTTTGGTCTCAGAATCTTTCTAATCTTTAAAAATCTTGCCCAATATATCCTTTGGAAAGATCCATTTAGATTTTACTCTAGCCCTAAAGAGAGGCTATTAGTTTTGATTTTGTGAAGTAGATGATTCTACATGACAAGATTTGATAATTAAATTTGAAAATATCAGTATTTGTATCCCTACAATACCAAACAATGTTTTGTTTGCTATGTTGGAAGAAAAACTTCAAGCTGCAAGAAGTACTGGCCTATTCAATGTTGTTAATTGCATATGACCCAATGCACCTTTATAAAATCACAGGTTATTTTCAAATAGTGAAAATACCTGGACTAGCTTGAGAATAGGGCCTACGTGAATCTAATGAGGTTCAACAACTCACAAGTCTAAGTGCAAGATGCTGCACCTGGGTTGGGGCAATCCCAGACATGAGAACAGACTGGGAGAAGAAATTATTAAGAACATCCTTGCAGAGAAGGACAGTTCTAGTGGATGAAAAGCTTCACATGAGCCAGCAGTGTGTGCTTACAGCCCAGAAGGCCAACTGCAACCTGGGCTACATCAAAAGAGGAGCAGTAAGCAGGTCAAGGAGGATGATTGTCCCCCCCTACTCAGCCTTGGTGAGGCCCCTCTTGGAATATTGTGTGGATCTCTTAGATCACTCTAAACCAATCTGGAGGATGTGGATCTGTTAGAGTGAGTCCAGAGGACAGCCACAAAGTTGATGGAAAGGGAAGGGAAGGGAAGGGAAGGGAAGGGAAGGGGAGGGGAGGGGAGGGGAGGGGAGGGGAGGGGAGGGGAGGGGAGGGGAGGGGAGGGGAGGAGAGGGGAGGGGAAGGGGAGGGGAGGGGAAGGGGAGGGGAAGGGGAGGGGAAGGGGAGAAAGGGGAAGGGGAGGGGAAGGGGAGGGGAGGGGAAGGGGAAGGGAAGGGAAAAATTAAAATCTGGGGCTATTCAGCCTTCAGAAGAGAAGGCTCATGGGTGACATTACTGCAGCCTTTCAATACTTGAAGGAGGCTTATATAAAAGATGGAGAGAAACTCTTTGCTCATTCAGATAATGACAGAGTAAGGGAGAGTCGTTTTAAACCAAAAGAGGGGAGATTTAGATTAGAGGTTAGGAGGAAACTCTTCACTCAGAAGGTGGTGAGGCACTGGAACAGGTCGCAGGAGGAGTTGTGAATGCCTCATCGCTGGAGGTATTCAAGGTCAAATTGGATGGGGCCTTGGCCAGCCTGATTTAGTGGTGGCATCCCTGCCCATGTCAGGTGAGTTGAAATTAGATGATCTTTAAGGTCCCTTCCAACCTAAGCCATTCTATGATTCTATGATTCTATGATTCTATGATTGATTCTATGATTCTATGATTCTATGAAAATGGAAACTGCCTGGAGTGTGTCAGAAGTGGTAAAGAGAAGCATAATTAATTATTTTTTTTTTTTCTGGAAAAAAAAAAAATATACATGCTCCTTACATTTCAGTAATGTAGATCCTGAAAGACTTAACTATTTGACTTTACCATATAAAACTCTCTTCCCCTCTTCTAAAGTTTGAATCATTTTTACTAGTACAGATTAATTTTTCTTCTTCTTCTCCCTTGAATTAATAGGAATGAAATACAACTAAGTAAAATCATTAGAATTATAGAAATTAATATGTAAAAAACTCAGTTACCTAGAGCTGTTTAGAAATATATAGGTGTTGTTCCCCCCAGAAAATATTTTTAAAAAGTAAACAAACAAAACCCTGATATTGTGTTTAAGATTATTTTTGAAAAACTAAAAAGAATTAAATATGTTTTACAAAAATACTTCATAAATGTTACTTAAAAGATATTGAAAAAACAACTTGATGGATCCTTTTTGCTGTCACCTGCACAATATCTTCACTACTGGTTTATTTATTTTTTTTCCAACAATATGAAGTACATTTACTGATTAGCTATTGAATCAGTATTCAGAAAAATGAGCCATTTTCAATGTTTTATTCAAAGTTTTAATGCTATCTCTCCACTCCCCAAGTCATAAATCCCTAAATTCTAGGTAAAAGAATGATCTGTCACCTGCTTCTGAAAGGGGATAAAAGGCTGGTTGCACATTTGCATCATCTCTAACCAGCAAATCTGTGAAAGTTATAAAACAGAGACAGAGAGTCTCATGCCAGCATCTGCTGCTGCTGTTTCCTAATACAGACGTCACCTCAGTGATAGGCAGGTGACGTCCTCAAACTCGTCATGGATTAGAGGAACTTTAGGAGTTTCTAAGTTTAGACAATAAATTACAAAGCTCCTTTGCCAAATGTTAGTGGCAAGAACTGGAGTGGGTTTTTTTTGTTGTTTGTTTGTTTTGTTTTGTTTTGTTTTTCTGAATATTTTAATATTTATCTGTTACCAGTATATCTATTAACAAGAGCAACTATATTATAATAGCTATTGCTAATAGCTATTTAGTCAAATGTTGCCTTAAAATAAGCTGTGGGTTGCCTACATTTCTTGTATGAAAGACTATTCATAATTGATATAACTGATCTTGTGCATTCATTATTTATTTATTTTTTACATAAGAAGAAGTTGTTCTTTATTTGCAGGGGACAAATGGAAGTAGATGTTATATTAGCAATTAATTATTACAGTCATTTAATTAAGAATATTTTTTATCTCTTGTGTTTAACCTTAGTTACCTGTCAAAGTAAGTGTATGTGATCTGTAGTGATTTTGTTGAGAGATTTTGTTTTGTTTCATCAGAATGAACTTATACAGGATCAGGTATTAACATTTTCTATTTCATCTGATTAAGCGAAAACAGGAATTCTGTCTTGATCAATTCAGCATTGATTAAAACTTGTGTATATTTTGAGTATCTAACAGAAATATCTCACACTCTTGAGTAACTGCATTATCGTTGAGTGAAATTCTACCTTCATACAATATTTTATTTTTGCTGACCATCTTGCATAACTGCTGTTATACAGCTAACGTTTTTTTTCTGAAATTGCCATTCTGTAGATAATTGCAGTTTTCCATTTTTTCTGTCGTTGTTGTTTTTTTGTTAGTTTTTGTGTACTGTTGTTGTTGGTTTTGTATTTCAGCTGTTGTAATTTGGAGATAGGTTCCTTGCCAGGGCACCCCATTTTCTACATGTACTATATTCCTCCAGGAAATGTTCTCAAAGCCATGCAGCTCTTTGATTAGCTCAATCTCTACGTAGCAGATTATCAAATAATTTTATTTTGATAGAGGCATATTTCACATATTTCAAATCTTGTGGCTGCTTTTCCTGTTTCTTATAAAAGAAATTAAAGGTATTAGTTATTGCCTTCAGGTCTGTGACTTTTGGAGGCTTTTGTTGTTTGTTGGTTTGGTTTTGTTTCTACTATTACTGTTTTTCTGGAAATGAACAAAATGCAGATAGAAATTAAGACTAAACTTAATATCTTATTTATTTATTTATTTATTTATTTATTTATTTATTTTACATTTGCACATATTATGTGCTAAAAGTAGCTATTACAGCTTTCTTTTTTTCATGCTTAATGTATACAAACTTTGCTGTGTTTATTAAGCAATCTTCAATATTTTGCTGAGTATTTACTAATTGCCTTTTTTTATTTTTCTGTTTTAAATAGGTCATGTCAAATTATAAGCTTTTGTTAATGCCAAAATTGTTCTTATATTTGTTTTAAATTTCACATAATCTGGAAGTGAGAGATATACAACGGAGACGCGTCTTGCCAATACTTAATCATCAGTTTTCACATTTACAGAGTAATCATTTACTTCAAATTCAATATGAACTTACCACTGTCAATACTTTTAATGTCAGACATTTGTTTTTTGCAAACATTGTGTAATGTGGTAAGCTGTAAACTGCCTTGTTAAAATCAGAGAATTATGGTAAAAATCTGAAACTTGGGATACATACAGTAAATAATACACTTCTAAATGTTTCAGGCTTTTCATATGGTCATTCATACCACTGGCATATGTCTCATAAGTACATCGGTCCATTTCTTAAGTGAAGATACTCTCGTGATATCTCTCACAACATTCAATTCCCATGCATACAGTTCATTGCCTGTTTATAACCACTCCACAATTCAAAACCAGATGCCTTTTTATTCTTATCACTATTTCTTTTAGGATCTGGGAATGTAATTAATCCGGGCATGGTACCTTTTCAATTTTTTCTTAATTCTAATTTCCTGATTATCTGCTCTTGTGCAATTATGAGAGCTCCATACTGTGTTGACAGGAACATCAATAACTATTATACTGTTTAGATATCAAAAAGTTCTTTTATACGAGTTATGTGATACTGTGAGTGCAGAAAACAAGGCAGAAGTCAGTAATGGTTCTGTCTTTTCATTGCAAAATATAGTTTAGACAGTAGAAGTCCAGTGGAAATAGATCAGTCCGAGTTAGTGTTAAAAGATGCCATTGCAATTTCTAAGAGCTTCTATTTCCGTTTTGTTTCTAAAAATGCGCTTGTTTCCTGGCATTTGTACCCCATGTGTGAACAGGTTACTTGTGTAAAATGGTCAGTTTCGTCTTACCCATCATGACCAGGTGAAATCAGAGCCCAAAATAGACACTTAAAATTTAAAGTGGCATGAGTGGCGGACATTTCTCTTAACTGAACAGATTCTGAATATTTTCTTTTTCATATCAAACTGCTCTCAAATGTCACTAAGAATATGGCTACCTAAGTTCTGTTTTATCAGTATGACATTAGAATCATCCAGGTAGGCTACATTTCCAAAATCTACACTGGGAAATGTCTAATGAGTCAAATCTTACTAAATTGTTAAACTCAGTTTCCATCTGACCTGAGCATTATATATAAAATATAAAAAAGGTTATACCACAGAGCAGTTTCTGCGTGACGTTTTATTTACCAATTAAAAATAAATTTATTCCCTGAAAAAAAAAAACCAACAAAGAAGTAGAAACACTGCATATGGTGCTGAAATATTCGTATATTCATTTAATATCATCACAGCTCAATATGAAGTATTATTATATGAAGATATAAACATAAATTTTATTTTTGGGAAGAAAGGAAAAATACCTATTCCAGAGGTAAAATAAAATAAAATAATAACATAAAATAAAATAAAGCAGTAGGAAATGTCATTGTTAGAATAAAAAGAAAAGTGTTAAAAATATAATATAGTTGATGAAAATCATAAAAATAGAAAGTATAAAAAATAACTTTAAATTACAAAGGTAAAAATAAAGACTCACTGAAGGCAGAATTAAACCTTTTATTCATTCATATTGTGAACCAATTTATATCTAACTGGATGATTTATTTCTTTGACTTGTCCTACCATTACTTTTTAAAATTTCTGTGTACCTCGAGGAAAACAAAACAAAACAAAACAATAATGAAAAAAAATGAACAACAACAAAAACCTTTTCCTTTCCTGGGTCATGATTTAGCTTGACCTGCACAATACAGTAAATTTCTGGTTTCTTGTATCTGCCCCGCTATTATTTATAAGTTAAACATCTACTAAATATGGAACAAAATTGTTAGCATCCTCTGCCTTAATTCATTTTTTCAATGTCACACTGCTTGTAATTTTGAATAACTGCTTTTATGTGCTATGAAGAACAGTAACCATTGAGCATTGTGTTTTTGTTCAAATCCTATTTGTTGTTATGGAAACAGCATCCCTATTAAGCTTCCTGCTGTAGATCTGCACTGTAAGACATTATTTAAAATGTTCAGCAGCAAAGGTAGAAAAGTAACATAAATTCAGGCAGTACTTCATTTGGCTACTACTAGTATATATCCTTAAGATCTTTTGAATAGAGAATACACAAAATGGCAGCTGGACAACTATTCCATCTGCTGAAATTAAGTTACTTTGAAACTTTTCACCAGCACTAGAGTTTTTATTGTAGTCAAGTTTTTAAAAAATGGTAGTCTCTAATTTCTTATGGTTTTGAACTGCATAGAAGAACAGTGCTGGCAGAGTGCATGACTATAAAGATGCTTTATGTGTGCTGAGGAAGACTTGTCAGATACAGTTAGAACAACTATCTCATTGACATGTAGAAATTAGTAAAACTCAGAAACTTGCCATAAATATTCAGTATTTTTTTTAGAGTAAAAATGAAAGTATCAAGTACTTGCCATTTAAATTGAATTTATTTTAACTTTAATTAAAACAACAACAACAAAACAACTAGCAGCTTTCCAGGTACTGTATGATCACATATCAGTTTCTTGTTTTCTATGTGAAATAATTTATACTGTGATATTGAAAGAAAAGCATGCATGATGGAGTGTGGGGATAATGATAGCACACAGTAGTGAATGATGGCTTGAAAGATTTTCTGTGTGTGCTTGGGATGAGATTCGGTTTGGACCAAGAACCAATGAGCAATCAGCAAGGAAACAATATACTAAATAAAAAGAAATTAGAAGGAAAACAAAAGGAAAAAAGAGCTTCAGAGCAGGAAGTAAATGACAGCAGAAAATGTTTAGAAAGAGAGAGTTCCGTAACTAGTTACCTGGGTACCTGGAGCAGAGCTTCAGAGAGGGTCTGAAGGCAGTGTCTTAAAAGGTAACAGAGAAAGGCTGGAGCAAATAGTAGAAATGATCAACCAAAACCAAACCAACAAACCAGCCAAACAAAAACATATATATATATATATCTTCAGTCCAATTTTGCTGCTTACAAAGGAGTTGAGCAAACTGCAATAAATATGTAGTAGAAAAAAAACCCTTGATTAAATGCTCAAGATTTTCTGGATATCCAACTCCATTCTTTCCTCCTGTGTTCATGCCAGGTAATTTCTGTATCTAGCTCTTTTTTGCAGTATTCTCTTTGGCTGTGCTCCTTACACATTTATGGCTCTGAGTGCAAAATTTATTAATTGTGGGCCAAATACTGACTTCCATTGCATGCAGCTATTTATTATGTGCATTTCTTTATTTTAATTCTAATTCAGAATTTATTCTTATTTTTATCAGTCTTGCAAATGAACAGCAAGTGACTACATAGTAACGTGAACTGTATCAGGAGGAGGTATATTAATATGCCACACTTTAATATGGTGGCAGAATTTTAGCCAAAGTGTCTCAGGAACATTGAACATTCTTATCTTCTACATTAAAAAAACGTATGTTTTGTGCCATTTTGCAAGTGACTTGAACAGAAATATGTATACTATGAATTTCAGTATTAAAATATCACCTCAGTTAATAAAATAATGCAGATTGAAAGAAAAAGTAATTAATTACTTTTGAGATATGATTTTAGGTCAGAGATTATACAAGTATGTGTGTTTGTACATATATACTAAAATGTATGTATCTATTGCTACTTCATTTTACCAAATTGAAAAACAGTAATATATAAAAGAGTGTAAAATAAATATAATAAATTATTTTTATGTTTAAACCAAGGAACCAAGCTAAATTACTCACTTTCTAAATAATTATTTGAATTAGATCCTGAAGACAGTCTTATTTAATGATGCGTCTCATTATTTTCATTGTTTCATATATTAAGGAGTTTTTTTTTTAAGAGGAATTGTAGAAAATTGCATTCTGACCTTTGCACATTTTTATATCTGCCTTAAAAAAAAAAAATAACAATTACATATACAGTGTATTACAACGGGAAAAATAACAGAAATTATCAGTTAAAGTACTACTAATATTAATGGTCTTCTATTCTTCCATGTCCAAAAGTTGTTAACAGGAGACAAACATCTTGCTGAAATATAAGGAAGATGTGTTATAATTTGGCATAGGGCCACTGAAGTTCCAAAGGGATGATTACATGTAACTTGGATTCTTCTTTTATTTTATGTCTCCCAGAGAGTTAGGCTGAGACTGGACAGACTCCTTAGGGGCAACAAATGTAGTCTCCTGCTTCCTTGGGGGTCTAGGGTTAAGTCATGGTTTTGTACTCACTCCATACATGCACATGAATGATTCATTTAGCAATAAACATCGTGTCAAAACAAGGACAAAACAGTATCAAGGAGAAGGAGTGTTTTAAATGCGTTTTTTGTTGCTCTCAGCTCTGACCCATAACACAGTTTGGGTTTGGAGATAAACATGACCCTTACAGATTTAAAGGAACGCGATGTTGAAAATAAATCCTATCTATTCATAGTTTGCAGTTACTGAAAAAAGGAAGGATTCCTCCCTCCCTCCTCCTCCTCTCTCTCCTCCCCCCCCTCCCCCCCCCCCCCCCCCCCCCAGCTTAAAACTGCAAGTAATTTCACTTTTATTCTTGTTACTGAATTAAGGAACAATGTAAGATTGTAAAAATGGTAAAGCTTTTGTATAACTAGTGAAGGCTTGACTGGAGTGAACTTCATTAACACATCGGTAGAGCACTACTCCATCTTCACTTGTATTTTAGGTCAGGATGGCTAATTTCACATTTGAAATAGAAACTCCTTTTTTTTTTTGTCTTTGTTGTTGTTGTTGTTTACTTGTTTGTTTTTGAAAAACAAACAGAAAATATTAATTGATAGTAAATATTTTTTTAATTGTGTGTTGTGTTATTACAATTCAGTGGTGTGCTTTCTGTCTTGTACTGATTTTTTTTTGACATTAACTGTGTTATTTGCTGAGGTTTGTAGAACATCAGATCATAGAATCATAGAATCATAGAATATCCCGAGTTGGAAGGGACCCATAAGGATCATCAAGTCCAACTCCTGGCACCGCACAGGTCTGCCCAAAAGTTTAGACCATGTGACTAAGTGCACAGTCCAATCGCTTCTTAAATTCAGACAGGCTTGGTGCAGTGACTACATCCCTGGGTAGCCTGTTCCAGTGTGCGACCACCCTCTCGGTGAAGAACCTCTTCCTGATGTCTAGCCTAAACTTCCACTGCTTCAGCTTGACTCCATTCCCACAGGTCCTATCACTGGTGATTACGGAGAATAGGTCACCTGCCTCTCCACTTCCCCTCGCGAGGAAGTTGTAGACTGCGATGAGATCACCCCTCAGCCTCCTCTTCTCTAGGCTGAACAGGCCCAGTGACCTCAGCCGCTCCTCATATGTCCTCCCCTCTAGGCCCTTCACCATCTTTGTCACCCTCCTCTGGACACTCTCCAACAGTTTCACGTCCTTTTTGTACTGCGGTGCCCAGAACTGCACACAGTTCTTGAGGTGAGGCCTCACCAGCGCAGAGTAGAGCAGGACAATCACTTCCCTCGACCAACTAGCAGTGCCGTGCTTGATGCATCCCAGGATACGGTTGGCCCTCCTGGCTGCCAGGGCACACTGCTGGCTCACATTCAGCTTGCTGTCAACCACAGCCCCCAGATCCCTCTCTGCGGGGCTGCTCTCCAGCGTCTCGTCGCCCAGTCTGTATGTATACCCAGGGTTGCCCCATCCCAGGTGCAGGACCTGGCACTTGCTTTTGTTAAACTTCATGTGGTTCGTGATCGCCCAGCTCTCCAGTCTGTCCAGATCTCTCTGCAAGGCCTTTCCACCCTCATCCGAGTCCTCAACTCCTCCGGTGTCGTTGGCATATTTGCTCAAAACACCTTCTGGTCCTATATCCAAATCATTTATAAAAACATGGAAGAGGACTGGCCCTAAAAAGGAGCCTTGAGGGACCCCACTTGTGACCATCTGCCAGCCAGATGTGGCCCCCATTTACCACAACCTTTTGAGCCCTGCCCGTCAGCCAATTGCTCACCCATCGTATGATGTTTTTGTTTAGCTGTATACTGGATATTTTGTCCAGTGGGATCCCATGGGAAACCACGTCAAAAGCTATGCTGAAGTCCAAAAAGATTACATCAGCTGGTTTCCCTTGATCATCTAGATGGGTGATCTTATCATAAAAAGAAATCAAATTTGTTAGGCAGGACCTGCCCCTCATGAACCCATGTTGGCTGGGACCAATGACTGCGTTGTCCCCCAGGTGCACTTGAATAACTTCAAGGATAATTCTCTCCATAATTTTACCAGGCACTGACGTGAGACTGACAGGCCTGTAATTGCTAGGGTCTTCTTTCTTACCCTTCTTGAAAATTGGCACAACATTTGCCAGCTTCCAGTCCAATGGGACCTCTCCAGATTCCCAAGATCAGTGAAAAATAATTGAGAGAGGTCCTGCAATGACGTCAGCCAGCTCTTTAAGCACCCTGGGATGAATCTCGTCTGGACCCATGGACTTGTATGGATCCAGGTGGAGCAGCAAGTCCCACACACATTAAGGGTCGGTTGGGAGTTTGGCATTCCTACAGTCCTCCAGCTCAGGGTACCCTGGGTCCTGAAGCCCATCATCAGTATTGAAGACAGAGGCGAAGAAGGCGTTAAATGTCTCTGCTTTGCCTATGTCATTGTCTGTGAGGAGACCTTCCCCATCTAGTAGCGGACCTATGTTTTTTTTTGGTTCTCCTTTTTCTGTTCACATATCTAAAAAAACCTTTTTTATCGTCTCCCACAGACATGGCCAGCTTCAACTCTATTTGGGCTTTGGCCACATGAATTTTCTCCTTACAAAGATGAACAGCATCCCTGTATTCCTTCCTCGTCACCTGACCCTCCAGCAGCCGTACACTTTCTTTTTTCGCCTAAGCTCCGGTAGAAGATCCCTGGTCAACCAGGCCGGCCTTCTGCCGGCCTACTTTTCTTTGATATTTGTAAGTAATGAAGGCATTCTTTCTCTTACAGTTGCTGTAGAATTAATTGGATTAAATCAAGCCAATGAACTTAATATAGACTAATTAATGTAGACAAAACACTAAAGAGAGCAGGAATCTTTTTATCTAAATGATCACAGTGGCCACAAAACTACTCTTTCAAAAGGACCCTTTTCACTTCAATCTTGGATTCTATCCAGAGATACAATATAAGTTAATACCAAGAGAGATCGTTTAAGTGCTTTTATTAAGGAGACTATGATAGATGGAGTTTGTAACTGGTAATGTGGTTCCCCTTTGGCTGCTCAGAGAACATCAGCAACAGATCAATACTGCATCTACATGAGATAGCAGGCACTTCTGACAATAGTAATATTAAAAAAAAAAAAGGCAATTTTACCAGTAAATTAACATGATTGCTAAGTTATTGTTGTTTAATGAATCTCCTTCCCACCCTAACCCCTCGAAAAAGTATCGGTATTTCCTGTAAAAGTGTGAGCTGGTGTGTCACTCTGTCTCTTATATTTTCAGTCCAGTTGGAGTTTGCTTGTTCTTCTCATTTCCTCCTATTGCAAAGGGAAGTCTTTTGATTCTCATTGCAGAAAAGGTGACATTATGATTGCATCTGAAAATTGAAGGAATCTCATCGGATATTTGAGACCTCTTAAAATTGCTTTCAGTACATACACTTTTCTGGTCTAGTGTGTAGTAAAAAAAAAAAAAAAAAAAAAAGTGAGTTAGATGTATTTAAGATATGTCAAGTTATGAAAACATAGTTCTGTTACCATTGGTATGAATCAATAAATTCATCTGTAACGAGCCAAGGAAAATCTCCTTGTTTTCATGTCTCGGTGAAGTATAACTGAGGTACATTTCTTTACACAGAAAGTATTTCGACTGCTGAGTTTGCAAAGACAGGTTGAAATGACCAATCACATGTACACAGGTATGTCACTTTATACTGCTGAGTAAATAGATCACCATTTTCCTTTTGAGAATAAGATCAAATATCGTCTTTGTCTGGCTATTTGAACAGAATTATATGAAAAAAAAGAGATATGGGGAGATTTACAGTTAACACCATGACAAAGAAATTATTTTTATATGCAGTATTTCAAAAGGGTATTGTAAACATAGCTTCCCAACGTGGTAAATTACTCTTCGTCTCTTTGTATGCCAACATGACTGATCCTCCCCTGAGCATTCTATTTCCTAAAACTAGATGAAACTTTCATTTGTTACTTTTATTTATATGGGATGTTTATTATGATCTGGGAAGCACCTCAGTTCCCAGAAAAAAAAATAAGAATAAATAAATAAATAAATAAATAAATAAAAATAAAATAAACAAAACAAAACAAAACAAAACAAAATAAAATAAAATAAAATAAAATAAAATAAAATAAAATAAAATGTGGTGGCGGTGGTAGGAATATGAGAGTAAAAAGCTCAAAAGAAATCAGATTATAAATAAAAGGAGGAGTTTTCTTTTCTGCCATAAGATTTACTTGTACATTTGAGTAATTTAAATACTGAATAATTTAAAATAATACTTTTACAACTAAACTCTTATATAACATAATAAGCTCGTAAGTCAAATTCTTTCTCAAATTGTGAGATTTTGTACATTTTTTGAAATTTTATTTAAAAAGAATCTTATTTCATTTATAAAGATTCAGTGATCCAGGACTAAACAGGGTCTCATAAAATGTGCTGTGCCCTCTGGAAATGTTAGTTCCAGACTGCGATTTGCAAATTGTGATTTGGTAGAACTCACTAAAGTGTCTGTCCCTGAATTTTAATAATCTCTGTGCAAAACTTCCTTTATGAACATCCATCAGTTGGTGAAAGCTGCTTCACTGTCTTCTCTGGATAGAATGTTACAAGAAAAATACATATTTTCAAAATTTAATGCATTGCACTTAAAAAGAATCGGACTCTTCTCATGTTTTATAGGGCTTCAGTAAGTTAGCCTTAATCTTAAATTCATTTTTTTTAAAGAAGAAAAATAATGAAAAATTCTCCTTTAAAAGGTTGTTTTTCACTTACAAATGTATTAAAGAAATAAGCACATTTTATCCACCAAGTCAAAACATAGTTATAGCTATTTAAAACTTCAGTGAGAAATGAAGGTATCTATGCATATTAGCCTGTTCAGAATGTTCATTATGTCTTGTGTTTCCTGAACGTTTTACTTCATATATTACCTAGCTATACTCAGAGGGTGGTGAGACACTTGACCAGGTTGCCCAGAAAAGCTGTGGATGCTCCATCCCTGGAAGTGTTCAGAGCCAGGTTGGATGGGCAACCTGATCTAGTGGGTGGCATCCCTGTCCTTGGCTGGGGGCTTGGAACTAGATGATCTTTAAGGTCCCTTCCAACCCTAGACATTCTGTGATTCTATGATATTATTTTATACATTTAGCTATTAACAGGTTGTTGCATTCAGCTGGGAATGGCACTTCCAATCTTTGTTTAATATTTAGGGTTTCTTATAGGGACAGACCTCCCAGGCAGCAGGTATTCACTAAGTTTTGGCTAAAAATCAGAAATTTCATTGCTGGCTTTTTAACAGTTGCCTTTGAAATTAGCATTTGTTCTTTCTGGAAAGACTTTCTTGTAATTCAAGCAGTGATATGCAAGTGAATGAATGTTTTTTCTGAGTAAGAAATTTGCATTGTGCAAATATTTCTTGTTTTGTAAGTTTTAAAACAATAATAAAAAACGATGTTCTCCTGTTTTATGGTGGTATATACATCAGTGAGAATAGATGTATTAATATTACTTTGTATTTTTCCAGCATGTTGAACTATTTGGACAAAATGATCAGTTTAATCCTTGCAGTAGTTTCAGAAGTAAATAAAATAATGTGCTCTGAAAAATTAAATGGAAAAATGAAACACAAAATGTTTAACAGTATGCTTTTCAAAGGTTACAGAGTAACCTATTAAAACAGGATATTTTTTTCAAAGGTGGGGTGAACAATCCAGTATAATTAAAGTTCAATATTTTTTCCCTCCCCACCTCCTAAGTGTTTCTGAACTTTGGTAAATTTTTTTAGTACTTGATATTATCATCCTGTTCTACAACACAAGTGTTTCAATAGTACTATAAATATTGTACTATTATACACAGTACAATGTTATATGCTGTTTTTGGATGCTAGCATTATGCTGGAAATCATGATGCACTGCAACAGTCTGCAAGATGCCAGCGAGAAAATTAAATGTTTTTTAAAAATAGATATTCCATAAAACCTACCTGCCTTGCTGATAGAGAACCATTGCAGATGAGTGTGTGACTAAAGATTACATTCACAGAATCACAGAATGGTTAAGATTGGGAAACCTTTGGAGGTCATCTGGGCCAACCCCCCTTCTCAGTCAGGGACACCTAGAACGTGTTGCCCAGGACCATGTAGAGACAGCTTTTGAAGATCTCTAAGTAGACAGATTGCACAACCTCTCTGGGCAATCTGTGCCAGTGCTCCATCACCTACACAGTAAAGAACTGTTTACTGATGTTTAGGTGGTACCTCCTGTGTTCCAGTTTGTGCCCATTGCCTCTTGTCTGGCATTGTGCACCACTGAAAAGAGCCTGGCTCTGTCCTCTTTGCGTCTTCCTGTTAAGTATTTATATACATTGATTGATAAGATTGCCCCTGAACCTCCCCTTCTCCAGGCTCAGCAATCCCAGTTCTGTCAGCTTCTCTTCACAAGAGAGGTGCTTCAGTCCCCTCAATCATTTCTGTGATCCTCTGTTAGACTTTCTCCAGTATGTCCGTGTCTCTCTTATACTGGGAGGGTTTACAAGACACAGTGAATTCACCACTTCAGCATCTTGGAACGGCACAAAGAATCACAGAATGATTTAGGTTGGAAGAGACCCTTAAAGATCGGCTAGTTCAACCCCTCCACCATGAACAGGGATGTCTTCCACAATATCAGGTTGCTGAAAAATCTCTCCAGCCCTGCCTAATTTTCTTTAGAAAATACCTAGGGTTATCTCTGCTCTCTTTCTTTATAGTGTTAGCTCTAATAAATAGCAGTCAAATAGTACTTTAAAGAGTTTGAATGCCTTTCTTCCTGGGATCATACTGAAACAACAACTGCTGATGCAAAACAATATCTATGTTAAAATCCTGAAGGTGCCCATGGATCCACTACTAACCTGTTCACATTTCAGCATCCTGAAAATTCTGCAGAGGGTCAAGAGCCCCTGTCTACCTTGAATTTTCAGAAATAGAATTTAAAAAAATGACATTGATATTTCTGCTAGGGAGCCTCAGTTTGCCACAACCTTTATTTATATTAACAATGTATTAGTTAACATGATGATTAGTAGAGGTGGTCAGGATTGATTTTTTTTTTCTTTTTTTAGAATTTAGATTGTTGAAAAGGAAACTTTGCATTGGAACTTGTTACCTGAGCATTTATTTACTTATTTATTTAATTTTAATTAAATAAAATAAAAAGCTTTAAAGTATTTTTAGAAGGAAATGGTTAATTTTAAAATAATTTAATTAATTAATTAAGACCATACCAGGTTTTCATTTTCATTCTTACTAAATATAAAGCACATTCAAAAATGAAATAAAACATTTAAAATACATTAAATATATATATTTAAGCTTAGTGACTAGAATTATTGTTTTCAATCTGAAAAGAGTCCCAAATTCAAAATGAAACCCTCACTTTCAGCACCCCACCCTCCCCCAATGAGAAAAAGAAATAACAACAATTTCTGCATGTAGGCATTGTATTTTCTATTTTTAACAATTCATTCCTATAAACAGAACCAAAAAGGGAAATATATATATATATATTTTTCAAACATAGTGTTTAATCATCAAACACCTTAAAAAACAAAAAATTAAAAATTAAACATCAAACACCTGTTTAATGGTTATCTACCATTTCCACATATTGATGTTGATTCTGTTTTTCAGAGTATATAATAGCATTTCCAATGTTTGTAATCAAAATAAACAATGAGATAAAATTTCATACAGAATTCTGTCCTATACTAACTTATTCTAGAAATAAAATGACAAAAGGGTAGAGTACTTCTTAATATTTCACAGTTCTTGTATTGCTTTTGTCACATTGTATTATCGGTGTACTAATGTATCACTAACTGTACTGTCTCCAAGAAACTTCACAGTGCCTGTCCAGTGTTATGTTTCAAGTTACACTCTTTGTTGCTTTATTTTTATGGCTGCTGCCTTGCACATTACTCTCAGTTCTTTCCATAATGTGGCCATGAAGTTTGGTGACTGTGAAATTCTAATGTTTATGGAGTAACTTAAGAACTGTGCACACTGATTTAAGAGCACTGCAACTGTAACCAAAGTTCTGACTTTGAAAGTGGGAGACCAACTAATGACTAGATTTACAGTAATATGACGTTGTGGTTGCTGAACTTTCAACAACCTGTACATTATGCATCCTTCTGTCAGCTCAGGAAACAAGATTTCTCAGCAAGCAAAAATATGTTGATGCAACCAAAGCTAGATTTAAAATTTCAAGGTCTTCCAGAGACAGTATTAGCCTCAACAGCGCAGTATCTCAGAGATAGCAAAAAAACCTTTCAGAATACTGAAAAAGTGGCTCTCAGAGGACAGTTCAAGTCAAATACAAAAGAGATTCCTAGCAGTCAGGAAAGGGGGAAATGGGAAGTGGGATGTCATCAATCAAGACAGATAACAAGGATACAGCTGGTGGTTTGCTTACTGCAGCAAAAATACTTGTCTACTATCCAGAAAGTTTTGAGGGTTTCTGAAAAAAAATATATATATAAGTATATATAAAATATATATAATATGTATGTTATATATAATATATGTATATAATATATATATACAGTATATATCTGTAAATGATACAGTATATTAAAAGCACTACTTAATACTTAGTATCTTTTACCTTTCTTAAGTGCTATGTAAACATTCCATCTGATATCTGAGACCTGTGTGTTGTGACAAGGACACTGACTAGTTCAGAGGGGAGAAGGACAATTATTAATTTCATGGCCTTAAAGCAAAAAAAATAAAATAAAGTGTCAGAGATCTATCCTTCAAGCTTTATGGACAATATTTTTGACTTCAGTGGGCAGTTGTCATGGTTTTGGCTGGGATAGAGTTATTTGTCTTTGTAGAGGCTCACACAATATGGTATTTTGGATTTATGATGAAAATAGTGGTGATAGCACACCAATGTTTTCAGTTGTTGCAGAGCAGTCTTTATACAGAGTCCAGGACTTTTAAGCCTCTCATGCTGCCCCACCAGCAAAGGGGCTGAGTGTGTACCAGGAGCTGGGATGGGACACAGCCAGAACAGCTGACCCAGGCTGGCCATAGGGATGTCTTATATCATGTGGCATCGTGCTGAACAATAAAAGCTGGGGTAAAGAAGTAGGAATGAGGGAGCATTTGGAGTGATAGTGTTTGTCCTCCCAAGAAACTATTCTATGTGTTGAACCCTGGTTTCCTGGGAGTGGCTGAACACCTGCCTGCTGATGGGAAGCAGCAAATAGATTCCTTGTTTTGCTTTGCTTGTTCACAGAGCTTCTGCTTTATCTAGTAAACTGTCTTTATCTCAAGCCACGAGTTTTCTCACTTTTATCTTTCCAATTCCATTCTCTATTCCACATTGGGAGAGTGATCAAGCAGCTGCGTGGTACTTAGCTGTCTGCTGGAGCTAAACCACAACAATGCTAAAGACACAAATAGTCAATGCACACTAGAATATTCAAAGCATTCATCTTTTCTATAAAAGCTCTTAATATTCCCCTCCCCCCCCAAAAAAAATAAATTACCAACTATAACTCTGACTGTGAAAAATAATCACAGAATCACATAATCATCTAGGTTGGAAGAGACCTCCAAGATCACCTAGTCCAAACTCTGACCTAACACTAACAAGTCCTACACTAAACCATATCACTAAGGGCTACATCTAAACGTCTTTTAAAGACCTCCAGGGATGGTGACTCAGCCGCTTCCCTGGGCAGTACATTCCAATGCCTAATAACCCTTTCAGTAAAGAAGTTCTTCCTAATAACCAACCTAAACCTCCCCTGGAGCAACTTTAGCCCAATCCCCCTCGTCCTGTCAACAGGCACGTGGGAGAATAGACCAACCCCCACCTCGCTACAGCCTCCTTTAAGGTACCTATAGAGAGCGATAAGGTCACCTCTGAGCCTCCTTTTCTCCAGGCTGAACAATGCCAGCTCCCTCAGCCGCTCCTCGTAAGACTTGTTCTCCAGACCCCTCACCAGCTTTGTTGCCCTTCTCTGGACTCGCTTGAGCACCTCCATGTCCTTCTTGTAGCGAGGGGCCCAAAACTGAACACAGTACTCGAGGTGCAGCCTCACCAGAGCCGAGTACAGGGGGACAATCACTTCCTTAGACCTGCTGGCCACACTGCTTCTTATACAAGCCAGGATGCTGTTGGCCTTCTTGGCCACCTGAGCGCACTGCTGGCTCATATTCAGCCGACTATCAACCAATACTCCCAGGTCCTTCTCGGCCAGGCAGCTTTCCAACCACACATCTCCCAGCCTGTAGCTCTGCTTGGGGTTGTTGTGCCCCAGGTGCAGGACCTGGCACTTGGCCTTGTTGAACTTCATACAGTTGACCTCAGCCCATCGCTCCAGCCTATCCAGATCCTCCTGCAGAGCCTTCCTACCCTCGAGCAGATCAACACATGCACCTAACTTGGTGTCGTCTGCAAACTTACTGAGGGTGCACTCGATCCCCTCATCCAGATCACTGATAAAGATATTAAAGAGGACTGGCCCCAGTACTGAGCCCTGGGGGACTCCACTAGTGACTGGCCTCCAACTGGATTTGGCTCCATTCACCACAACTCTTTGGGCCTGGCTATCTAGCCAGTTTTTAACCCAACGAAGCGTATGCCACTCCAAGCCATGAGCAGCCAGTTTCTTGAGGAGAATGTTGTGGGAAATGGTATCAAAAACCCTGCTGAAGACCGCATCCACAGCCTTTCCCTCATCCACTAAGCATGTCATTTTTTCATAGAAGGAGATCAGGTTCGTCAAGCAGGACCTGCCTTTCATAAACCCATGCTGACTGGGCCTGATCGCCTGGTTACCCTGTAAGTGCCACATGATGACACTTAAGATAACCTGCTCTATGAGCTTCCCTGGCACTGAGGTCAAACTAACAGGCCTATATTTCCCCAGGTCTACCCTCCGGCCCTTCTTGTAGAAGTGCGTCATGTTTGTTAGCCGGATAAATAAAGCGGGCTTCAACAGGTGTGTTGGTCAGAAAAGGAAGAGTAAAGAATATGTACATCCCCCAGTCCCCTGATAAATAAAACAGGAGTACTAGTGACAAGAAATATAGAGAAGGCGGATGTACTCAGTAATATTTTTCCCTCAGTTTTCACTACTAATCACTATTCTTACATCCCCCAAATCCCTGAACTGTAAAGTCAGGAATTGGGTGAAAGAAGCCACTATAACTGTAAAAGACGAGCAGGTGAGAGATCACACGATGAACATGAATATACATGAGTCTGTAGGATCCAATGAGAACCATCCCAGTGCCTTCATTATAACACTTCCAAAATGTAGGTGCCTTTTTTCTAGTCACTGGGGATTTTGTCTGACTATTAGGGTAGAAAGTAGCTTAACAACTACATAATCCGGTACTCTCAGGTACCCGGGGTTCTACTGATGAATCTGACACACCTCAGTGCTTGATAAGATCATGGAACAGATATTCCTGGAAGTTATGTCAAAAACTTATGGAAGACAGGGAAGTGATGACAGACAACCAATATGATTTCACCAAGGGCAATTTGTGCCTGACAAATCTGGTGGCCTTCTACAATGGAGTGACTGCATAAAGGGACAGTGGAAGCCTATGCAGATACTTCTGTAGAGCCTTCCTACCCTCAAGAAGATAAACACTCCTGCCTAATTTGGTGTCACCTGCAAACTTACTGAGGGTGTATTTGATCCATTCATCCAGATCATTGATAAAGTTTTTGAAGAGAACTTGCCCTAATACTGAGCCCTGAGACCACTTGTGACTGGCCACCAACTGGATGTAAATCCATTCACCACATTCACCACAGCTCTTTGGGCCCAGCCACTCAGCCAGTTCTTTACACAGCAAAGTGTATGTCCATCCAAGCCATGAGCCGCCAGATTCTGCAGGAGAATTCTTTGGAAAACAGTGTCAAAAGCTTTCATGAAGTCTAAGTAGACATTAGTAAGTGTCAGTATAGAATGATCGAACCATAAAATATCCTGAGTTGGAAAGGACACAAAAGGATCATTAAGTCCAACCCCTGGCTCCACACAGGACAACCCAAAAATCAGACCAGATGACTGATAGCATTGTCAAAATGGTTTTGGAACTCCAACAAGCTTGGTTCTGTGACCACTTGTAGTGGGTTTACATGGCAAGGTTTTGGTAGCAGGTGGCTATAGGGGTGGCTTCTGCGAGAAGGATCCAGAAGCTTCACCACGTTAGATGAGGGCTCTGCTGTTGGCTGGAGAAGAGCAAATAAATGATGTTGTTTGTGCCTCTGTGATAGCATATTTAAGACAGAGGAAAAAAACAAACAAACAAACAGCAACAACAACAACAAAAACACAACTGCTGCACAACAGCAGCTGGGAGAGAGAGAGGAGTGAGGAACAGCCCTGCAGACACCAAGAGCAGTGAAGAAGGAGGGCAGGAGGTGCTCCAGGAGATGGCGCTGGAGTCCCCCTGCAGCCTGTGGAGAGAACCATGGTGAAGCAGATTGTCCCTCTGCAGCCCATGGTGTACCACGGTGGAGCAGGTTTCCACACTGCAGTCCATGGAGGATACCATAGTGGAGCAGGTGGACCTGCACTGACGGAGACTGCAGCCTGTGGAGAACCTCTGCTGGAGCAGATTCCTGGTTGGACCTGTAGTCCATAGAGAAGAGCCCATATCAGAGCAGGTGACCTGTCAGGAGCTGCTGCACACCCGTGGGGGACCCAGGTTGGAGCAGTTTGCTCCTGACAGATGGACCCTGTGGTACGGACCCATATTTGGGACAGTTCTTGAAGAGCTGCTGCTTGTGGGAAGCCGCCACAGGATCATTTCAGGAAGGACTGCATCCTATGGGAGGGACCCCACATGGAGAAGGGTCAGAGAATGACCGTGAAGGAGCGGCAGAGATGAAATGCTATAGACTGACCACAGAACCCATTCCCCCTTTCCCCTGTGCCGCTTGGGGGGAGGAGGTGGAAGAGGGAGAAGTTTTTTTTGGTTTCTTTCCTTTGTTTCTCGCTTCTTTAGCTTGTTAGTTATAGGCAATAAATCTTACTATCTCCGTACTCTGAGTCTGTTTTACCCAACATGATAATTGCTGAGCAATCTTCCCATCCTTATCTCAACCCTTGAGCCCTTTGCATCGTACTTTATCCCCCTTTCCCTTTTAGGAGGGGAAGTGAGAGAGTGGCTGAGGTGGGGCTTGGCTATCCACCCAAGTAAAACCACCACACCACTTCCCTGGGAAGCGTGTTCCAGTGCCTACTCACTCTCTCAGTAAAGAACCTTTTCCTAACAAGCAACCTGACCCCCAACAGTGACAAAGGCTTTAATAAAGTATTGGTAGACAGCATCCACACCCTTTCCCTCATCCATTAGGTGGGTCAGCTTGTCATAGAAGGAAATTGGGTTAGTCAAGCAGGACCTGCCTTTCATAAACCCTTGTTTACTAGGCCTGATCAACTGATTATCTTGTATGTATGGTCCCCCACAGCATTCTTGGCACTAAATTAGAGAGATATGGATTTGATGGACGAACTGTTAGGTGGATAAGGAATTAACTGGAGGGCAACATCCAGATAGTTATTAAATGGTTCAATGTTTGAGTGGAAATCAGTAACTAGTCGTGTCCTCCAAGGGCCCATAGCTGGACCAATACTGTTTAATATCTTCATCAATAACATAGATCGTAAGATCGAATACACCCTCAGTAATTTTGCAGATAACACCAAGTTTTGTGGTATAGTCCACATATAGATGGGAAGGAATGCAATTCAAAGGGACCTTGACAGGATTGAAGTATAGGAGAACCTCATGAAATTTAGCAAAACTAAGTGTAAGGTTGTTTCAGGGCTCTTGATTCAGGGTACTCCCTAATAACAGTGCAGCCTGGGTGATGAATGGTTTAAAAGAAGTCCAGCAGAGAAGAACCTGGGGTTACTGCTAGATGAAAAATCAGTTATAAGCCAGCAATTTGTTCTTGCATCCCACAAAACTAAGTACATCCAACATCAACAGAGGTGTGGCTAGCAGGTCGAGAGAGGTGAGACTTCACTTGGAGTATTGCATCCAGTTCTGAAGTCCCCAGTACAGGAAAAATGACTCTGTTAGAACAGGTCCAGAGGAGGGCCATGAAAATTATCAGAGGGCTGAAACTCCTCTCCTATGAAGAATGAGAGCGTTGGGGTTGTTCATTATGAAGAACAGAAGGTGCCAGTAAGATCTATTGTGGCCTTTCAATATGTAAAGGGGGTTTATAGGAAAAATGGAGAAAGACTGTTTGCCAGGATCTATAGTAACAGGATAAGAGGCAACAGCTTCAAACTGAAAGAGAGTAGCTTTAGATTCGATATGGGGAAGAAATTTTTCATGATGAGGGTGGTGTGGCAGAGGAATAGGTTTCCCAGAGAAGTTGTGGATGCCCCATCCCTGAAAGTGTTCAAGACCAGTCTGGATGGAGCTTCGAGCAACCTGGTCTAGTGGGAGGTGTCCCTGCCCATGGTAAGGGGGGTTGGAACTGGATGATCTTTAAAGTCCCTTCTAACCCAAGTCATTCTATGATTCCATGTCTCCATTAAAATTGTTTGCATTTCTTGAATTTCTAACACAGGAAAATTACATTAATTTTAACCTTAACAATAAAATTGTTTTAAAATGCTAAAATCTGAAATTCCAACATCATGTTACTATTAATTTTTCAGTGTCTGTGGATCAATATTGTTTTTAGTGGATAGAATACATTATTATTAAAGTATCTGAAATAAAATAAGATGGGAAAAGAATCCTGAATAGCATTTCTGAGCTGAGAGAAGTACTTAATGAGACACTTCAACCAGTAAGTGGAAGTGTCCACATGACCTTACACTCATTACTCTTATGCAAATGGCTGCATTCCTCCAGCAACCTTGCACAAAACAAAACAAAACAAACAAACAAACAAAACAGTTGTCTGGGCAGATATGCAGAGAGTCTCAGATGACGTAGTAGGTCATCTAAAAGACATACTAATTCCAAAGGGTTTTTTCCATGACTGAGGCTGCCAGGTCTTGTCCATACATACATGCATTCAGAGTCTGTGACGTGGCAATGTAATAGTTAAACCAGTTTTATAATATGAGTAAAATACCGGTTTTAAGAGAATTACTGTGTATTAATAATACAAATGAAAATAGAATCTGTCTTCACTGATGAAGATTTATTTAAAATCCTTTTCATGGACAAAATATATATATGGTCCCTGAAGGAACAAAATTCTTATATAAAAATATGCAATCTGTTATTTTTGTTCATAAATACTTCATTCTTTATGTTCTATAATGCAAACAAGCCTTGAGATTATTTTTTTTGTTAGTTTTGAATCCATTTTCCTGTGTTGTGTCATTTTAAGAGATGATTTTAACACTGTTGAACAAGTCTTCTTTTTTATTTTTTTCCTTCTATTTTTGTGTGAGTTCTGATTATAGGTAATTATTTTAAATGAGTAACTAATCATTATTTGTTTGACTCTGTTATAACAGTAGTGTTCTTTGGCTCTACGCGTAATATCATGCATAATTCACCGATTCACAGTATTTCACTGTTCCAGTGCAAACAGCTAATGCTCTTTAAGTCCCAAATAACTACACTACTTTTCTTTTAGCCATATCATCTAATAATTTTAGTTTTGTAAAAACATTTGATCCTTTAGACTAATTCTTTTTCCTTCTGTTCAGCATACCTGGTAGCTTAATAAAGGCACGATGAATACCGGGAATGAAATACCCTAAGTATCCATTAACGATTGAATGAGACCAGTTTGCCTTGTCAATAGAATTGTCCAGGACCCATGCTGAGAAAGATATTTAACTACTGTAAAGTTTATAGATTAGACTTGTTATAGAGAACTTTTTATTCATAGGAATTTATTTGTAAAAGCTGACTAAATGGAATTAAGCTCTGTCAGACAGCCACTAAACATATTGTAAATGCCAATCTCTATTGCATCCTCAAGGACAAATTTGTTGTCTCATTGTCCTATTAATAATGATCCATAGTCATCTTACAAAATAATTATATCCTCATGTAAACATTTTTTTTTTTTTTTTGCCTCAGAATCAAACTGAAAGGCTTATACTTCTCTTGTGTTCAGACACAATTGTTACACTACTCATAATCTCATTTGAATTACATTGGCCTCAAATCCTATGTGGCACTGAAACTTGTGGATTAGAAGCCTACTGCAAGCTATTAATTGCTGTCCTTACACTTTTGAATTATGGATGAGGGGCATTTTTGATTCTGCAGTATGAAATTTAAAATACTAATCGCTATTTAAGTACTAATGATGTGGCTGGTCTTTACCAGTCACATAATGACTGATTAGAGGAGTTAATGACTCTAAAATGTTACAGAGCTTAGCAACTTAATGACAGTGTCTGGTGACTATAAAACCATGAATGACTCTACATCGTTTGAGCTTGGTTGCTTTCCCCCAAAGCATCTTGGCAGTATATACTCAATACTGAAACAAACAAACAAACAAACAAACAACAACAACAAAATGCAGACAAAAGTAAAGATGGAAAATATTTGTCTTATCACCTGGTCTGTTTTTCTTCCAGTAACTTATTGCAACTACTCTACAACATTTCTTCATGCTGTATTTTTAATTGTCTCAAAGAATAATTCTTTAACCTTTTTTTGATAATATTGTGGGTTAACCCCAGTAGGCACTGCACAGCTGCTTGTTTGACACCCTCCAGTGGGGTGGGGAAGAGGATCAGAAAGGTAAACATGAGAAAACTAGGGAAAGCAAGAGCTGTGTGCACAGGATGGCAAAACAAGGTATTCACTCGCTACTTCCCATCAGCAGGCAGGTGTTCATCTGCATCCAGGAAATTGGGGCTTAATCGTGTGTAACGGTTAATTACGAAGACAAACACCACAACTCTGAAAACTCTCACCCTCTTCCCCACTCTTTACCCCAACTTTTATTGCTGAGCATGATACCACATGGCATGTGACATCCCTTTGGCCAGTCTGGGCCAGCTCTCCTGGCTGTGTCCTCATCCAATTCCTGGTGCACCCTCAGCTTCCTTGCTGGCAGGACAGCACCTTGCTGGCAGGGCAGCTGAAAAGTCCTTGGGTTTGTGTGAGCAATGCTCTGCAACAGCTAAAACATCAGCTTGTTTTCAACATTGTTTTAATTAAAAATCCAAAAAACAGCACTATACCATCTACTGGGAAGAAAATTAACACTATCCCAGCCAAAACCAATACAGTTATGAAACAATTTCATAAACTAATGGTTCTCAGCAACAAAAAGGTTTTCTTGTTATTTAACTTAAACATTCTTTTCCTAATTCCATCTCAATACTTATTTATCCACCCAAGGCAGTATAGTAACTGATTCTTTTCTCTCATTGGTGTTTATATCTTTCAAATATTTGAGGTGGAAATATTATTTAAGCTTCAAAGCATTCTTAAGACCAGTCCTCTGCTCTAAACAGTACTGTGTACTCAGAGTTTACAGGAGAAATATTGAAGGAATAAATAAATAAATAAAGTTTCCCAGAACACAGTACACAAAAATGTTTGCTGTTTCTGTGATATTCATTGTGCAGGTCTTAGTAACAGTTCAGATTGACACATCAAGGTGATCAGCTCTGGGGCAGGCACTTTCTAGAGCACAATGGGTGATATTGGTGTGCAGGGGGGTTCTTGCACAGGGAGTGGAGGGAGCCATCAATATGTGCCATCCCTTGCGAGAATGGATGAGGTGGCACGGCAGGGCCAGCAGCAGTGGCAGCCACCCCCACAAGTAAAAAGACTGGCCCTGGAGAGCACAGCGACTAGGAGCCTGGAGGCCAGGGTAGGCAAAAGCCATGTCCTCTGCATTTCCTGTGGCCTCTCCAGCCACAGGGAGTGATGCAGCTACACAGACAGACCTCCCAAGGGAACATGGTCCCTTGGGACCATGACATGAGCCATCCAGGTCTCAGGCTGCAGGTTGTGTCCAAGCTTCCTGTCCGTGTTTGACAGCAGCGTTGAGTACACCTGTGGGTTGTGTGCTCCAGGTAGAAGAACTTCCCAGCCTTGTGGCAGAGCTGTGGGAAGAGGTGGGCAGGATGAGGACCATCAGGGAGCTGGAGATGAGATTAACTGGTGGAACCATACTCTACTATCTCTGGAACAGATGAGTCAGCCAGCCACGGCACAAGAAATCAAGGATCCCCTACCCTCTCTCTATCAGGCAGTAGGAGGGGACCTAAGAGATGGAAGGTGAGGGTGGGGGAGAATATAAGCAAGTTTATACTCTGGACATCAGGCAAATCCCCTCCCTGTCTACCTCACCTTCCCATGTGCCCTTACACAACAATTGTGAGGCTCTGGAACTTGATGAACAGGCAAACAATGATGAGGATGAAGGTCAAGCCAGGTTGGTAGGGTCACCTAGGGCAAGTCAGCCTACCCCCTGTATCACAACAACCTCCGTCAAGAAACAAAGAAGGGTTACTGTCACTGACTACCTTCTGAGGGGAACAGAGGGCCTGGTATGCCGAACAGACCCAACTCATAGGAAAGTCTGCTGCATCCCTGGGTCTTGGGTAAGGGATGTTGCTAGAAAACTCACCAGCTTGGTATGTCCCTCTGGTTATTATCCTTTTTTTTTTTTAATTATTTTTTAATTATTATTTTTAATGTTGGCAGCAATAAAATAACAAAGAGAAGTCCAAGGGCAATCAAAGGGCAATCAAAAGGGACTTCAGGGTTTTGGGGAAATTTGTTAAATGAACAGGGGCACAGGCAGTGTTTTCCTCTATCCTTCCAGGATCAGGAAACAATACTGAAAGGAACAGGCAAACCCAGCTGATCAATAGTTGGCTCTGAGGCTGGTGTCACTGGCAGAATTTTGGGTTTCTTTACCATGGAAGGGTCTACACAACACCAGGCCTGCTGGTACCTGATTGGATGCACCTTTCTTAGCGGGGGAAAAGGATTTTTGTGCAGGAGTTAGCAGGGTATGTAAATAGAGCTTTAAACTAGATTTGAAGGGGATAACAAGAGGTTCTCCTGTGATAAGCTGTGGCACACCATACTGCAATTTAAGGGAATGCATGCTGGTGAGACCCTTCATCCTGCTCCACCAGGTGCTGGTTACAATGAAGCACATTTGAAATGTTTCTACACCAGTGCATACAGCATGAGGAACAAGCAAGAGCAGCTAGAAGCCTTAGATCACTCCCAAAGCTGCGACATCATTGGCATAAGCAAAATCTGGTGGGAAGAGTCCTGTGACTGGTTTGTTACAGTGTATGGTTACAGGCTCTTCAGAAGGGATAGGCAGCACAGGTGAGGCAAGGCAGTGGTGCTGTATGTAATGGAAGGGCTGGGCTGTACCGAGCTTGCACGTGATGATGACACAGTTGAGAGCCTCTGGGTAAGGATTAAGGGACAAGCAAATAAAGTGGATATCATTGTGGGAGTCTACTGTAGACCACCCAGCCAGGATGATGACACCAATGAATTGCTCTTTAAGAAACTAAGAGATGCCTCTAGATCAGCCACCCTTGCCCTTGTAGGTGACTTCAGTTTGGCAGACGTAAACTGTGAATACCACCCAGCTGATACAAACATGTCCAAGAGAATCCTAAAACAACTTTCTGATAACTTCTTGGTACAGGTACTATGGGAGCTGATGAGGAATGATGCCCTCCTAGATCTGTTGCTTGTGAACAGAGAATGTCTTGTGGGTGAAGTGATGATTGGTGGTGGTCTTGGCTATAGTGACCATGAAGCAGTCGATTTTAAAATCTTTGGTGACAGGGGAAATCTGCCACCTAAATTTCAACCCTGTAATTGTGGGAGTAGACTTCAGACTGATCAAGTAGCTAGATAGTAAGGTCTCCTGCAAAACTGCTTTTGAACGTATTGGGGTTCATCAATGCTGGTCACTTTTTAAGTACTATTTCTTAAAATCACAGGAACAGGCAATCCCAAAATGTTGGAAGTCAGGCAAGTGGAACAGAGGTCGTGCTTGGCTAAGCAGGGATCTTCTTCTAGAGCTTAGGTGGAGAAGGAAAGTGTATGGACACTGGAATCAAAATCAGGTGACACAGGAGGACTACAGAGGTGCTGTTTTCCATTGTAGGGAGAAAATTCATGCAGCCAAGGCTCAGTTAGAGTTGAAGCTGACCAGTAAAGTGGGGGACAATAAAAAGTGTTTCTTAAAAATATGTTAACAGCAAAAGAAGCAGCAGAGAAAGGATTGGTCCATTATTTGATGAGGACAGTCACCTCACAAACAAGGACATAGAAAAATCAGAGATGTTTAATGTCTTCTTCACTGCTGTCTTCAACACCAATGGTGGGCTCTGTCACCCCCAGTGCCTTGAGTTGGAGAACCATGACTACAATAAAGATAAACTCCCAGCCAACTTTGAACAATCTTTGTAGGATTTGTTGCTCCATCTGGACGCATATATGCCTACAGGTTTCAATGGAATTCATTCCAGGATACAGAAAGAGTTGGCTGATGTCATTGCAAGGCATCTCTCAATTGTTTTTTTAATGGTCTTGGGAACAGGGAAAGGTCTCATTTGATTGGAAATTGCAAATGTCCTATTTTTAAAGAAGGGCAAAAAAGAAGACCCTGGTAATTACAGGCCCCTCAGTTGGGTGCCACAATATAAGAAGGACATAAAACTA